>NW_027287538.1:54902637-55196761 GCF_022747635.1 Hetaerina americana | reverse complement strand
ATATATATATATATATATATATATATATATATATATATATATATATATATATATATATATATATATATATATATATATATATATATATATATATATATATATATATATATATATGTATATATATATATATATATGTATATATATATATATATATATATATATATATATATATATATATATATATATATATATATATATGTATATATATATATATATATATATATATATATATGTATATATATATGTATATATATATATATATATATATATATGTATATATATATATATATATATATATATATATATATATATATATATGTATATATATATATATATATATATATATATGTATATATATATATGTATATATATATGTATATATATATATATATACATTCAAACACGAAATCCCGCCAAACGGCGAATAAATACTCATATATACAGAAACAGATATAAGGAAAAGGGATAGGAACACACATAAAGGACGAACACAATAGAGGTGGGGAAGGCGCCTTCCCCACCTCTATTGTGTTCGTCCTTTATATGTGTTCCTATCCCTTTTCCTTATATCTGTTTCTGTATATATGAGTATATATATATATATATATATATATATATTTATACATATACATATATATATATTTATACATATACATATATATATATATTTATACATATATATATATATTTATACATATATATATTTATATTTATACATATATATATATATATTTATACATATATATATATTTATATTTATATATAAATATATATATATACATATATATATATATATACATATATATATACATATACATATACATATATACATATATATATATATATACACACACATATATATACATACATAGATAATTATTTGTGTGTGTGTGTAACGTAAAACAATGTAGGGAATTAGAACTCCAATTTATTTATTGATTTCGATCAATTTAAACGCACAGTTGGTGTACAGAAACAGTTTACTGCAGAATAAAACATCTTTGGCTTATAATAATAATACATACTTTTTTAGAAATATACCATTTATATTTCATAAGGTCAATAAGAAGATTAACGGTGATAAGATCAGAATTGAAAATTAATATGCCATGACAAAATCTGAACTGTGTAATTGATTTGTATTATTTTAGCGAAGTAATTCAGTTATGAAAAATTACCGATTTTTCAAAATAAGTTTTCTTGGAAATTCATTTTACACTAATTCTAATAAAATTATCAATCAATCATTTAATTGTCATGTTTTTTGTTTGAATAAAATTACCACACATTAACAAAAATCTGAAATATACCATGAAAAATACTTAATTATGCACCTATTTTAACATAATTGGAAATTAATATAAGAGTAGAGGGTTCTAGACTGGTTGAACCCAAATAACAGTGTACTGTGTTTGAAAAAACTTAATGAACAAATCTTTGCGTGTTCCTAGAAATTCTAGTCTTGCTAGACGTAAAAGTTTAAATAAATCCTATTCCCGTTTTGAAACTAATCGATGGTTGAAATGGGATTGAAACTTGACTTCGTTTCTATCTGCCGTCATTCAATTTAGCTATTTATAAACGCACTTCAAATATTTGGCAAAATATATTTCGAATTTTTAATTATTAGTTTCATGAATTCAATCTAATTACTAAGGGTTTATTAATTGGCATGCTTCATCATAAATGTTATCAATGCAACAATTTCAGAGTATCATTCGCCTTAACTGGGATTCGAACCCAGATCCCTCAATATCCGGTCGAGTGCTTTAGCCACTTAAGCTACCGAGGCGTCCTCTTAAACTCTGAAATATTGGGGCTTTTAAAGGAACAAGATGTTGTGACGAAATACCGTACATACCGTCGTCACAACATCTTGTTCCTTTAAAAGCCCCAATATTTCAGAGTTTAAGAGGACGCCTCGGTAGCTTAAGTGGCTAAAGCACTCGACCGGATATTGAGGGATCTGGGTTCGAATCCCAGTCAAGGCGAATGATTTTTACACTCTGAAATTGTTGCATTGAAATGCACATTAGCGGATGACTCCGTTAAAAGTTACTGTTGCGGCATCTCCCGCAGTTTCTTTGGAATAAATGTTATCGCCTACTTCTATATCCTCAGAAAATACAAGTTTAATTTAAGACGGGTATTTGGTACAAACACAAACATTATTCATTTAATTAGAGCTTAAGGGGATTTCAAATTAATGTAGAATGAAATAACGCACAGTTATTGAATATTATATCACATAAAGATAAAAACGTTGAACGTTTTTGTTAGTAAATACAAGTGTTGTAAATTATTTCACACTTTTGATTTAAAACGTGAGTTTCTAAAGACCATTAAAATTATATGCACAATAAGTCTATTTGAGTATCATTAATATTTTAAATGAAATAGTTAAAACTTCGGCATCAATAGTAGTTGATTAAACCGATCGGAGGATTCATTTAGAAAAGTAATGCAGATGCTTAAATATTATCAGCTATGTTATCAAACTCAAAATCAGCATCAATGAACGGACATTCTTCATTCCATTCTAACAAATTGTGGAACGTAAATATAATAAGAACTTCTTTCCCCATTATTGATTTCTCATTTCGCAGATTAATTTATATTTTTTAATAGATTACCCAACGTCACAACAAAAAAAACTGTCATATATATATTTTCTATATCTTACAGAAAATTTTGGTGGAAATCTGCTCGTTTGCCTTGGTGTCGAACAACATATGTACATGTTCTAAATATACAATAGTTTTATCTACAAAATGTCTAAAAATTGTCTGGAAGTCTGAAAAATATATGGAAAAAATGTTGTAGCTAAAATTTCGGTTATTTTGTGAGAAAACCCATTAAGATGAAACTGAATAATTATATCAACATTACTGGTAGAAAATAAATGCTATTTTTATTAAATATGTCAACATTAGATCAGTCAATCACAAAAAGTAGGCGTATCGCATATTTCGTGAATACTGTATTAGAAAATTAGTTTAGGGTTTGTTTATATATTATTTTACCGTTTAACATTGCTGATAATATCTAACACTAAGATTATATATTTTATAATTTTGCATGCTTGGTATGGCCTACCATACATTCTAGCGGAAGATTGGAATGTTACATTGGCTGTAAAAAAAATCTGGCTCCTACCGCTACATCAGTGAAATATAGTTCCTCTTCACTCAAACAGTTCACACTGGCAAATGAAGAGGAATGTAGATGTTTGTTGGCCACGCATCCCTCCCACTCCCAGACTGACTCACCAACAATAACTTGCTTGCCTTACGGCTGGCAATGGGAACTTTCCACTGCTTGGTTAATGGCTGGACAATTGTGCGACCTTGTTGTTTTTATAAAACCACTGACTGAGCCAAAGTGTCACGAGGTGATTAGGATTCTAAAGTCCCTCAATTCTTCCTTATGGCTTTTAGTCAAACGACGGCAGCAAGTCATTTAATTACAGCTCATCTTCTCGATTCATATCCGCTTACTTTTACTCTGCCCACTTTATTCCTTACAATAGTACCGTAAAGGAGATAATATCTCTACCTGCGTTATAAAACGGAAGAAGAAATTTATCAGCCAGTACTTTTATAGTATTTAGATAAGAGGTAATTTTAATTTTAGATAATTTAGCAGGTTTGAAACTAGCAATCAGATTAACTCGGGTCGTGGATGAATCCAATTTTGTCAAATTGGGTAACTTTGTCTTTTCTCAAACGTTTATGTATCAGATTTCATTGGGACAACTTAGTTTAACGTATATAACCGGGAAAAAAATTGCTACTGTAATGTGTTAATTCTAATCATCAGCTGCCGTTCTCTTATTTCTTGAATTAGAGTGAACTCTTTTAATAAGCATTAACTTTAGTGCGAAAAATCTATTTTAAATATCAATCCTATTCTATTCTCCGAAATATGTTATTTATTCTCATTATAACAAATGAAATAAAATTAGCAGTCATCAGTTTTTCATCTTTTACCATAGAAATTAAGGTCAAATGGATTCCAGTTAATACTTACTTTATATTAGAAATCTTGTGAAACCATTACCTCTATTAATAAAAACTATTTACTCATTTGCATAATACTTTGAACTGGAGACATTTCCCAATATGTGGTAGCGTTTCTAATGAAAAATTTAAATTAATTTTCGACCCAAATAATTCCCACTTGATATTATTACCATGTTTTCTGACGTAACGTAGAGCATACCTGAGCTGAGGAATAACAAAGACTAGTATGTTCTACACACTCGGTACCATGAGCATTATTACCTTCACTGGTATCAGCTTGCGGCTAGTAAACGGGATTACTGACAAACATTCCCTTGACTTTTCCATTTATATCAGTAATCCACTGCAATGTTTTGACAAAATTTTTCCGTAGAGGACCAAAAATGTTAAATTCAAATTGTAGGAGGAAAAAACATTTTTAAATAATGTCATTCTTTTTGAGAGCAAGATTTATTAGGAATTATTTAGGAGAAAAAAGAGGTAATGATCTTAGCAGTTAAAACACAGCAGCTAAGTGATCGTTAAATGACATTAAAATCTGAAGGCAATTGGCCTTCAAGGCCAGAGAGATCACATACAGTCATAAATGCTTCCTCAGCCAAAACCTCAGCACGCACGCCCATCAAACTCATTCCCTACTCCGCACACATTTGCGTGGCGACGGGAGTTCCCCAGAGAGGACGAAAGGAGAGGTAGGATGAGCATCATGTTGAAAATAAAGGTGAGACACCTAAACCACGTGTTACAAGGCTAAGGAATGTTAACTCGTTTTGCTGACCTAACGCTTTGTAAAATGCCAGCTGAAGATAGCAAGTTTGCTCTTTCGAAAATGACGAGGTTAGGGGACCCTAGAGATGGAATGACATCGCGGTTGGAGAGAGAGGATAGTGGGCATTGCGGTTACGACGGCTTGCTTAAATTTGGACGGGCAACTTGGTGCCAGAGTGGTATTCATTCTGGCTAAACCAATAAATATTTATCCCGAAAAATTTCCAAAATCATTGTTTAATTAAATGAAAAAGTTGCAACCGAAACGAAGAACATTAAAGTATTTAGCAATGTTGAAATCCTAGGTAAGTTATTAGTACTTACCGTTTTAGAAGTAAGCTAATGATGGAGGAGCCTTCCCACTGGATGGCAATCTATAGATCAGGGAACTGAAGGTGGATATTGCATTTCTAAAAACTGAAAGAAAAAAAAATAAAATTAATGAAGAGAATAAGCATTGAAATGGATAACAAGTGCCCTACGTATCTTTAAAACATTGGAATATCAGTATTCATGTGATGTGGAATTTTTTATACTTATTCAACCTTACTGTGTGTTCCGTGAATCTTTCATTATTTTTTTGGCATAACAGCGCTTCATAAATGTACAATTGATTACCACTTAATATGAAAAATAGATGAAAATTTTACTGATGGAGTTTCAGAATTGTTTTATGTGTACAGGGTCTTTGAAGAGAGTATTTGCACCACATGCTCGGGTTATATCAATACAGGGAAAGTCAAACAATTAAATTAATAAATAATGGTTTAAAATATTGAGAAATAGAAAAGGGCAATTTATTTAATTTCATTATCTATTGTTATATAAAAAAGTGTCCCATGTAATTTAAATCATGACAAATTTACGTTTAACAATTAAATTATTATAAAATCAAAGATGAACTGCAAATACATGAAAGGGTTATTTGATAATAATTTCGAAAATTTAGAGGTCGTATTTATTATTTGTACGTGAACGAATATCCCTATCTCAATGAAAATTGGCTCATCATGACTATTTTATGAGTAGATAAATTGTAATACAATATTTTATTCTAAAATTTGATGAAAATATATACCATTCCTGAAGTTTTATGCGTAGCAGTTACTTTAAAGACACAAATACAGAAAAGGCATTAACTCTTTACCATTAATTAAATACGACTTAGTTTGACGTTTTAACAGTACAGAGTTCAGTTTGCCTTCACCCTTTATTTTCATCTCTGATAATTCCAAATTTTGCTTGCTAAAATTTTTGCACCTTTGGCTGGTAACATTCAATTCCTCCTCTACGGATTATTTAAATTATATATTATGGCAGCTTTTACATTAAAAGTGACTCCCTCTCCAGAGTAATCATAGACATGCGATGATACATACATCGTACCAATGAGTCGTTGAGCCCATTTAGCCCATGAATTTGGCAATGGGGATGTACTTACACGTATGTGTTTGTTATAAGCGGTATTATCTCCATAAATATTTAAGTAGACACTTTTTAAAATCAAGTAGTCTAATTGCAAACATAATAGTAAGTCTCATGATCAATTGTTATCAAATTAACCAACCAAATTATGGGTTTTATGACTTAGGCTACCGTAGTTCCTAATTCAAAGAAACCGCCGGGAATGCCGCAAAAGTAATTTTTGATGAAGCCATCCGCTAACACGCATTACAATTCATTAACTTTCAAAGTGTAAAAAACCGATTCCGTTCCCCAAATTGGAATTCGTACGCTATAAATGAAACTTTATTATGAGACTTACTACTATGTTTGCAATAAGACTACTTGATTTTAAAAAGTGCATAGTTAAATATTTATGGAAATAATACCGTTTATAACAAACAAATACGTGTAAATACATCCCCACTACCCAATTCATGGGTTGATTGGGCTCAACGGCTCATTGGTACGATGTATGTATGATCGTATGTCAATGATTACTCTGGAGAGGAAGTCGGTTTTAATGTAAAAGCTGCCGTAATATATCATTTAAATAATCTACGATATGGTGCGAAAAACATATTTTTCAGTCTTATCCCCGTACGTGTCACCATAGCTGTGCGCAGAAGTCAAAGTGCAGCAGGAGTTAAAGCTGAGTTTAGCGGCCTCAAGCTACCATCTTAAGGGTAAAGAACTTATTTTAAAATTCATTGGGGTGGATGTTTCAATCAATTTGGTGAATTTTGACGCGTTCGTGGAGATTTGAATGGCTGCTAGTATCCGCATCGGGCGAGTTGGGTGACGGACCGGCCACCACCAGCTAACTCCCTCCTTCCGATCACTGCATACAAATATCAATTGAAAAAAATAAGCTTAAACACTAAAGATCATTGATTTAAATTTTTTCATTACATTTAATGTTAAATTATAAGGATAAATGATACATTTTCGGTAGTTTATTTCAAATTAAGCGCCTCGTCACAAATTATTTCATACATTCAGGATAACAGAAGGGGCAACTTAACATTTATGGGTGTATTTTAAGATTATATGAGCATTATTATGCTGAATTATGTCACCATTAATTGGTGATGAGTTCTGGTTCCTGGTTGTTGATGAGCCCTGGTCTTTTGGTTGATGAGTTCAAGGACAGACCATTCGGTAAGAAAGTATTCTATGCCCAGGTTCACTTAATCCTAAGTCCGATAAAGTATGAAAATTACAAACAAGGGAAGTGAGTTAGGATTTTTACCCTTTCATTTGACTTACCATAAAGTTTTTATTCCCATTATAATGAATGTATGGCTTAATCTGAGTGCCCGGAGGTATCTTATGGAATCAAACCATATAATTAGTAACGTAACCCTCTAACCTATATTGTACCATATATATTTAATATATTCATGGACAACCTCAGACACTGATACTGTTAGGCGCCTCTTTTGAAATTCTGCAGGACTGATACCTGAATTTCTACTTTTTATTAATTTGTATCACATATGATAACATGCCACTTATTGTATTGCATTCCTTTTTGCCAGACTCTTCACCTCCGATCTATCGATACTGAATTCAAATGCGGCGCCATTTCTTGAAATTTAGGCGCAATCATTTTAATCTGACGCACACTTGCACAAGCACCAACGCACCACGGAGCACTTTGAATATTACGGGAGGAAATGCACCACCATTTCTCCCACCGGCGCTCCCCCACCAAGCACTCCTCCTTGGAAGGTTCCCGCTGAGCAACGGGTTCTGATAAGGAGCAGCGGAACGATGAACAAAAAAGTAAAGGAATGATGAAATAAAATTACGCAAAACGGGGGAAATGGGATTCAATGGCAGCGAACGGTTTTGTGTACCTAAAAGACTCCATTAAAACGGTAGGTTTTTCGTAAGAGAGGGAGAGGCACGTAGAACACAGGTCCGGGTGGGGTGGGAAAGGTTTGGATGGGTTAGGGAGGGAAGGAGATGAGAAAAAAGTGCGCAACCGAACCAAAGGGAGCGGAAGGGAGAGAGAGTCGGGAGGAAGTGACCCTGGAGAGGGAAGGGAGAGGTGATTAAGATGGACGGCCGGCAGGAAGGAGGGATGGTAGTCGGCTATTTTTTATGAGGGACACTCAACCAACCCTTCTTCCCTGCCCTCGCCAAATGGCGGACGGAGACTCATTTCTTTATCGGAGGGTGAAGGAATAAAAGGAAGAAATTAAAAAGGGAGAAAGGAAGGGAAGATAGGGGGAGTGATATGCGTGAGCAAGGCTCATGAATATTCAAGTTGCGCCTTCGAAAAAAGAGGCATTAATACGCATTTAAAAAGGGACTCCCAAAGACGGTGGCGACTCTTTTCATTTCCTTTCGACCTCTTATATGCAAACTCACTGACGTAGGATGTTATCCGTTATTTGTTAAGGAAAAATTCAAGATTCCTATTGGTACTAGGCTAATGGAGTAAAAATATTCTCATTGGACACGTGTACGATTTTACATTCCCGCTCTTTAGTGATTGCTGATTTCCATTCTGATTTGCTTCAATGCGGGGCAGTGATTTAGCACGTAGCCGAGTACAGCAGGGTATTTGGGGATTCTATTTCTCGGCCACTAATCTTTCATTGTGATAAAATAAGGAAACAATTAAATGGCTGTATTCATAGACTGCATACATCACACTTATATGGACATTGTTTATCCTATGAGACTAGTTGTATCAGAATAATTACCACCTTCAGAAAAAAACGAATAAGCTGCATCTAATTTAGTAGTTGTTTTTATGGAAGGCGATCGATATCTAAGGTCATTTGCGCCATTAGGGATGGTTGAGAAAGAAACCTAGCGTTGGCATTAGCCTACCCTTGTCGAAAGGCACCAAGGTGTCCGCAGTTTAAGGTCATTTGCGCCATTAGGGATGGTTGGGAAAGAAAACTAGCGTCGGCATTAGCCTACCCTTGTCGAAAGTCACCAAGGTGTCCGCAGTTTAACGGCACATCCGACGGACGTCGTACTAACGTAGGGATCGGGATACCACTGAAAAATATTTGTTGACTTCAGGGTTTGATCTCGAGCCCTCGTGGTGAAAAGCCTGTAAATTATCAAACGCACCATCCTGATCCCCATCTAGTCCAGTAAAATATATTTAGGTTAAAAAAATATTAGGAGCGATTATACTACTGATAAATGGATAAAGTTATGTGAAGACATATTTTGGGTGATGTTTTATACCTTATACGTCAGTTAATACCTCCAAGGTAGTAAACTACTAGGAATAGCTATATACCTTGGAGTTCCTGGTAAAATACTAGGAACTCCAGGTTTGAGGAATAGAGAGTAGAAGCCTAAAGCTAATTATTATAATTGGTTTCGATTGAAGAATTTTTATATTTGAAATTTTTCAGAAAAGGAATAGTTTTTAATATTTGTGGATAGACATTTCAGCATTCAATCAATTCTCAATTCCCCAATTTGATGGTTGTGGCTATACATGTCACCTAAAATATTAGAAAATAAAATTAATGTTACTCTCTAGTTTAAATACTACCCAATTCCCTTGCATCTATATCGGATTTTTTTCATCGATAAAAAACACGAAATTTGATGAAATTATTTCAATGCGAACTTCAATTTATTGAGTCTGTCAAGTGATCTTACACGGTTAAAGTGCTTCAGTTTTCATAGAGCAAATAATTTAATATTTATTTGGGGACAACTATTACCAGGTGATGAAATATTATACAGATGTACATGTTTTACGTACTTATCATTTATCTATGTAATTTGAGAGGTACCTTAACAACAAAGATGATATCTTTCCATTATTACTGTCCCATTTTTTTCTTTTGCATTTCATAATATTGGGCATAATTTTCATTGAGTATATATATATTTATCCAAATTTTATTTTTTTTTCACGATGGCAACACTTTAAAAGTAACTTGCGTTCTTTTACAAAACGATGGTTGATCATGACTGTACTAAACGTCATTATTCATTAACTGTGTGACAGAATTGGTCATGTACCACCAATTCCAAATAATCTTCCTTCTTCCTCGAAGTTTCCTTCCAGGCCTAACTCCGTCGTTTTCTCTCTTAATTTCCTTCCTGAAGGAAAATAAAATCGAGGGGTGTGTGGGAGGAAAATGGAAGAAGAGAGTGCCAGCGTGAGGAAAAATAGAAAGACTCACATCTTTTCCTCTCCATCTCGTATGGAACTTAAATATCCTCTCATCGATAGGAGCATTCGGCGTATCCAAAAAATGTACTCGAGGAAATATGGTTTGGCCCAACGCCTAGTTTTTCTAACAGTAGAGGGGATTCATTTTTAACCGGCGTTGAATCGGATTATGACTGCAGGCTGACGGGGAAAGAATAGGTAAGATATTTAAAATGCAAATCCGACCCCTGGAAAGTCTTTTAAAGGAGAATATTTCTTTCAGCTGGCCTGGGAATGGTAGGTGCGGCAAAGGTGGAAAGGGAAAGGACCTTCATGGAGAATGTGATTTATTGGCAAATGCGGAAAGCATCCAAAGAAAATCTCAGCTGACAACAGTATTTCGGCGTCAAGAGAAATTATAACATTCCGCATGGGATAAAATTCACTATACACTTCAATTTGTCGTTAAAAAATCATGTAGAGTGGTTATAAAATGTAATTATTATTTGTTCCGCAAAATTCAATTCCATTTATTTTAAAAATATTTTGAAATGGTTAGATACTTAAATTGTAAAAATAATTCGATACCAAAGAAATTACATGTTAGACCATAAAAGTAATATGGTGCGCGAGTACGAAAATAAATAGAGAAAACAATGCTCAATAAATAGAACGTTTTGAGAAATAATGGAATTATGAATACGATATCGGAGGAACAGGTATAAATGTCAATAACCCCAAAAAAAGACCGAAACAGAAAGTCTACGATCATGCAACAAAAGTTAATACGCACTAAAGTTATCAGGTTGCTAAGGAGTCAAAGCCTGAATGCATAGAGTACCTGAATGAAATTTGAAGGGTTACATTCATCCAAAAATCAAAGTGCAACGTTGTTATTAATTTAAACTTTTAAGTTCTGCAACTTTTGCTCCAAGTGCTTTTTGCAATGCCTTGCAGATAGAAATCTGTATGCACAATTCATCAGTGTTTGGTAAAGGTGCAGGTGAACATTTGCGATAGCGTCTCTTCAAAATTAGGAAATGCCTTAAGTAGTTTGAACCAACTGAAAGAATTATAGAATATGATACTTTATATAAGGCAGCGCATATTAGATATTAAAAAATATTTGATCCAGGAAATATTCAAGATGAAAAAAAAAGGCAGATTGTTCAGAAGGTAAACATCCTCGGTTAAAATTTAAAAAATGGGATGACGTATATGGCAATAATATAAGGAATAAAAGGTATTATATGAATTAAAATCATGTAAGGCCACGGAAAGAGAGAAAATTTCCGCAAAACCATAATGTATCGAAAACATTTGAAGGAAGAGCTTTTATGACCTAACTCTTAGCTGATTATTGAATGGTAATCCACCGGTTGAGATAGGTTTTGGATGGGCACAAGTTACCAAACAATTCGCTTTTTTTCCTAAAAGCACAATGAAGCAACTTGCTCTACCAAAAGCCCCACTTTATACTTTTTTCTACCATTCATTCCGTCCAATATCCCTATTTTATTTCCACCCCTTCCTTGCTTCCCGAATATTCTCCTATCTATCACAGTCTTCGATATTCCATGCCTAATCAATACCTATATTTTGCATCCATCTTTCCTGCCTCCTTTAGATTTATTCGAACAATCCCCTCTCCTGCTCAACTATGTCTAAGACTTCCTCGCTTGTTTTTCTTTCATTCCACACCATCTTATATATCCTTCTCCGCCTTTCAAAAACCTCTAGTCACATGCGAATCGGATTATCCAGCTTTAATGACCGCCTACAACTACACTAGAGGTCAAAGTTTTGACAATTTTTTTCTTAGCATCCATCCTAATTGTCACTGCCGTCAGACTCCTCCTCCTTAACACCTTTCTTTAAGTCCCTTATACTTTGACCATTCTTGTCCTAAACACTTTCAAGGCATGTTCATCTGCTATACCTGATCTACTTTTGGCCCTCATATTCTCACGTTTAACTTGGTCTTTTTCTTTCAAAAGACCTTGAATTTTTGGTCTATTTATATTCGCTATCATCCCCTTTCTATCCCAATGACATTCTAATGCACTGAATAATGTTTGAGACCCTTTGGCTGACTGAGTAATTGAAGCTTGATTATCAGCAAACCTAACAGATTTTATGAAATATTCACCCATTTTAATTTCTGTCTCCAGTTCTCCTCACGCCTCTTTTACCATTTCCTAGATTAGATTATAAGAGGTTATAAGATTTATTTCCAACTATTGCGATAGTTTTCTACGACTTCTGGGCGGCTGTTTTGAGCAGCTAAGCTGGGTACTACCGAGGAAAGATGAGAATATAATAAAATTGGGATATTGTGAGCAGCAAACGTGACTTCTATAAATGCTAATAAGATAAGAGCAAGGAAACCATAGGTTACGGAAAATAATTAAAACGGTAGACCAGTGAAGGAAATGGACAAATGTACATACAGATTGACGTAAAAGTAAACATGAAGGGCTAAATAATAAATTGAGACGAGTAATAATCAGATCAGAAGAAGTGCTGGAGCACGCATTTTAAGGAATTGAAATTTTGTTTATACAGACGTTTTTTCACAGTTTATGCGATCATTAAAAATACTTAATATCAGCCGTTTGGACAATGAAAAGATTATACAGGTATTCGTGACGTTTCTTAGACTGCTAAAGATGAAAGTCACAATAGTTGAAGAACTGCCAGATTTTCCTACGTAAAAATGCAAGGTTACAAATGACTTTCATCATAGAGCAGATTTTGGTGATTAACAGCCTAGCTGCTGTTTCTCATCCAGCCCTCTTGGGGCACGATCTGGTTCCTTATGACTTCTTCCTCTTCCCAACGATAAGATTCAAGTTTAAGCAATAATGGGACCCAAGTGATTGAAGCTAATTTTCAGGCAGCTCTACTCACACTCATAAGAATACCATTATACATACTGTTCGTAGCACAAGCGATATGATCAGTGGTTGCAATGATATGATGGTTACTGTGAAGATAACAGCGTTGAATGAGATTCAAGTTTTCCCCAATTTTACTAATGCGTAAACTTTTGAAATTTTTGGCACCGCCTAGTAATTTCATTTGATTATTGATCGATGTATACGTTTTATCCACGATCAATAAGGAGAATAATTATTTCTTTTATATATCCTTCGTATTTGCATCCAATATTACTCTTTTGTGGTATAATGAGGCCACTAATACCTCTCATAAAAAGTTATCTTTTGGTTTAAAAAAATGAAAACTCTCCTAATCTCTTTAATGACTAGAGTAAACAAATGTACCTATAAGTACACGAAAGCTTTAGCGTTTATTAAAAACAGCTCGAAGTTGAAATTTTACGTTTTCATTTCAATTTAAAATAAACATACATATATTAAACAATGAGCACTTTTTTCTAATTCAATACATTTAAATAGAAGTGAAAAATACTTAAGAAAACAATGTTGATCCTTAAAAGATTTGAATAAATTACGTTTAATTAGCTCAAAAAAAACGAAATAAAAACAAAATTATAAGATTATTTTAAATTCAGATAGTTTATAAAGGAAACTTAAAACCAATTAATGCAAGCCCAAACTCAAATTTATAGACACTTAATGTACTTCAAAAGCTTTCTTCGAAATTGGGTCTTCTTTCTTTGGTATCTCTTCATTATTTGATAGCATAAAATTTCGTTGAAAATATACTTTTCATTGCAAAATAACAATTTAAAATTATTTACTATAATTTGTAAGAACCATTAGGTCGCTTAAATTGCAAATTAAAAATGATTTACAATCGGTAACAAAATACAAAAAAATTATTACTTCACAAAATATGCAAATTTTTATTCCAACTAATTTGCAAACATTTATATTCTCTCATAGCTATCTGATATTCGCAAACTTTAAGGACACATATTGCAGTTAGATCTTTGAGAGCTAGTCCAAATTTTCCTTCAGACAAATTTGGAGAAAAATTGCAAAATTAGGTCGTGGAATAAACTAATAATTTATGAAATAGGAATCTTGTTTTAAAAGAGACTTCATATCCGTGTATGAAACGACGTTAATAATTACTTATTATCAATTCTTTTCACAAGAACTATTAAAATTGTTTTAAGGGACTCCTATGTACTCCCCAATTAACAGGAACGGTATGGAGATAAAATTATTCCATTTATGGAAGTAGAACTTCCACATTTTATTCCACAAATCGAACATCTAGCTAGTGGCTGACACGATTTTTAATATCTATTCCCAACAGACCTTTCACAAGATGTTGGATGATCGACTTTATCTTAAGGGGTCCAAATATTTTTTTTTCATTTCTCAGGACGAACCATTCTGCCGGCTTTCAATTAATTCCAGAGGAGTCATTTAATTAATTCGTCGAGGGAATAGGGAAGGCGATCAGGAAAAAAAAGGCAGGAGGTTTGAGGATGGCACCAAAGGGAACCGAGATGGAAAGAATGAATGGAGCACCTAAGTGGAAACGTTTCTTTAGGAGTTCGCTCCTTGAGAATGCAGGACGGCTCTTAACCCCTTCTCCCTCTTTTCCTTCCCCGATCATCTCCTCTTTCTTTCGTTTAAACGCTCGTCCCTTCACAGTTATTTTCGTATAAAAGGGAAAAATTCAAATAAAAAATAAATTCCCCAGCCTTCTTTCTAATCACTTCTTCTCACGCTTCCATCCCCTCTCATCAGCGACCCTTAATCTGAGTTCCACCCATCCCTCGCCAGCCCTTTCCAACCCTCTTGCCTGTTCTCCCTGCCACTCACCTCTTTTACCCTTCGTCTTCCATTACAGAACGCTTGGATACCTCATCCGTCACGCTTCTACGCCCCAGCCGCCAACCATCATCCTTACTTTGAAAGTACACGAGAGGGAAAGTCAGGGAAGAGGCAGAGGCGGGTAATATCTGGTACTTACAGTACCTGAGGGAGCTTAACACTCAATTTTTATAGCGGTTGAATTGTTCAAGTTGCTCGCTCCTCTGACGCCACCATAGTATTATGCCTCGAAAAATATATTATAAGGCTACGCTTGCGCAAAGTTAGCACATTCTGGAAACTATTAATACTAAAACTAAATTATGCATGCATAGGAATATTGCTTATCGAATATTTCCGCATGACGTAATAAATAGGCTGCCTAAAAGGTTAATAGAACTTAATCAGGTTTGAGTATATAACGGGGGTACACAACTGACCCCCTTCCCAATTATATAGAGCGGAAGTTAGTTAAAAATAACAAATTGGTGAGCTAAATGAAAAATGTTTAGTGTAAAATATAAACACATGACGCATTAGTAGTATCATTATTTCAGAAAAACAGTTATTTTTAAATATATATGTAAATATGCATTATATCTACGAGGGTCATCCGGAAAGTAGTACCCATTCGTGCCGCATGAAGTGCTGACGACGCGAGTAGCCGCTGGACGAGGTCAGATAGCTTCAGTGGCTTGTCTGCCTTCTCTGAACCAAGTTGCGTGACGCTAGCATTGCCTGTGTTGTTTCTGTGATTGTTTACAATGTTTAAAAAAATTGAGAACGCCGCCAGTTGTGAAGTGAGGGCAGTGATGAAATTCCTCAATGCAAGAAACGTTCGCCCATGTGATATTCATCGCCAATTAAAGGAGGTGTATGGAGACAATGTAATGGACGAGTCGTCTGTTCGGCGGTGGTGTCGCAACTTCAACATGGGGAGGGGGAACACACACGACGATGAGCGTTCGGAGAGACCGTCTGTCATTACAGACCAACTGGTGAGCTCAGTTGACGAATTCGTGAGGAACGATCGGCGCGTCACAATTGATGACATCTGTGAGCATTTTCCCAATGTTTCTCGAACAATTGTTCATGAAATTGTTAAACACCATCTGCATTATGCAAAAATTTGTGCAAGATGGGTCCCTCGCGTATCTCAATGAGCTGGCGGCGAAGGACTATGCAGCAGGAATACAGAAACTTGTCACACGTTATGACAAATGCCTTAATTTGCTTGGAGATTATGTTGAGAAGTAGTTTAAAGTATCCTCTTTCAAATAAAATTTTTTATGTTTGTTAATATTTACTTTTGTGTCTTTATTTCACGAACGGGTACTACTTTCCGGATGACCCTCGTATGTATTTGTACATATATACATGCATATATACAATTTGTATATATATTGAAAAATTCTTTGCACATTTAAAATGAAGATTTGACGAATAATAATTACCCTTTTGCTATTGAAAGGGTTTTACAGTAAAGAACTGATAATATAACCTCGTCATCAAGTTTCAGTAACTTATTTCGAATATATAACTATCATCCTCACGTTTCTGCAGTAATGGGTCAAAAATGTAAGAAAATTCTCCTACCAACAGGAAATCATAAGAGAAATTCTTGGAAAGAGATTCTTTTGATGGAGGAAATGACCTGATTGCATGCACCGCATAAATTCGATGTATTTTTTTTGTGCCACAAAAATGAAGAAACTAAATGGGAAATATATTCGTCCACCAGGTCCAATCTGCTAAGGTTTTTCGCGCACTAGGCGAAAAGAGTTTCATGACGCTTGTAGAAACGACGTGAAATCACTAAATCGCCATTATATTAGTTAATTACTATTATTTATACCATTCCAATTATTTAAATGATTCAAAGGACACCTCATTTGCGATTTTCACCCACACATTTTCACTGTCTATTTTTCTTCATTCTACGAGTATTAGCCTCGTTTTCGAATAAAGGGAGCTGGATGTCTTTAAATACGAAATACTTAATTTCGTACCCCACTCAAGTAGTCTTTTGCACATTTTCTTATTTTATCTTTTAACCGTGCTGCAGTCTTTTGCATACAGTCTCTGCATCCAAATAGTAGCAATATCCTTAGTTGTACGTTTCTAAAATATTAGAAGCATGTTAAATATATATTTTGGTGCACCGCTACAAACGTTTTAGAGTGCTGCACACCTAATTATAAACGTTATTTACCCTGAGCTGTTCGATACCTCCCACCGACTGACTTCCCCAACCTAAATGGCATGGCATTCTGAAAGAAAAACTTAGGTATTGGACATGTCTATCAAACACCGAGCCTTAAATTAAATTGACATCATGTAAGAGCTTATCTGAAGAGGGTTTTTGGAAGCTCTCTTTGATTCTGTCTCTCTTTACCAAATGTATAATTTACAAGTAAAAGCACTTAAACGACTGCTGAAATCCATGACCGTGGAAAATCTTCCATATCGTTTTATCCTACTTCAGGGATAAATGAGTGATTATCCCTATCTACTATCTCTCTTTGACGACTACTTGCTGGTTTTTTTTCTCTCACATAAGAATCCTAATTTTAATCATACCGGGTTTTTTTGCTACATTTTGTACATTATACAAGGTGTTACCCAAAAAAGACCGGACTGATTTTATTCTGCGGATACCGTTTAATGGATCTAAACAAAAACAGTGCGCCATCTAATGACACATATGATGATTAAAATGAGAGGTGTTGCGTTTGTTTAAGTCAACTCGTTACGCAGCAGCAGCGGTACGTGTCTTAGCCTGTTCGTCGCAACGGCAGCAATGAAGTAGATTGAGGAACAGCTTGTGTGCGTGAAATTTTGTTTAGAACTAGGCAAAAGTGCTTCGGAGATAATTAGAATGATTCAGCAAGCCTTTATTAATAAAGCTATGAATTTAAGCCAGTGTTTTGAGTCGTATAGTTTTAAATCGGGCCGAACCTCGACAGATGAAGATTCGCGAACGGGGCAGGCTTCCACTTCCTCAGACCCCAACCATGTCAAATTGGTGAACTATTTGGTGCGGGCAGATTGCCTTTAAATGATGGGAAGATAATTGAGGAAGTGAACATTAGTTTGGGATCCTGTCAGGCAATTTAGACCGACATTTTGGTCATGACGCACGTCGCATCAAAATTCGTCCCACGGGTGCGGACTGATGAACAGAGACAAAAACGTATGGACATTTGTCAGGAACTCTTGGATCGAGCCAATGCCGACGCAGAGTTTCTTAAAACCATCGCTATCTGTGATAAAACCTAGGTTTACGGTTATGATGTGGAGACATAGGCACTGTCTCCTTAGTTGAAAGGTCCTCATTCTCCGTGACCAAAGAAAGTTCGCATATCCCGGTCCCATTGTATATCATACGATCGAGAAAGGGTAGGTATTGAACCCCCGCATATATTACAGTTTTCTACAGGTTTCATCTGGCAATGAGATAATTCTAAGAAATTTTCCATTTTTTTAAATTAAACCGAAGCAGATATATATTAAGATTACTCTCATTTTTAATATTAGATTTAATTTCGAATTTTGGAAAAAATATTATTTTAACATAATCTTCTTAGAATAATAATAGTAATCTTATATATAAGGACATTGCTAAACAATGATTTGAACACAACTTGACTGACTGGATTTAAAAGGGGAAACAAATTTAAGGATTTCTTAAGAATATCCCATTAACTACCGCCTATATTTTTTATAAGTGGAATTTATTTTCAGTAAAATGAAAATGATTTTGAACTCTTCCGTTAGCGTTAGGTCTTCCAAACTTTGACCTTCTGAAATTTGCTGACTCTCACGCAGCTTCTCTTACACGTTTCTAAAGGAATAAAAAAGTTGATTTTACTTGACTTAGGAAATCTCAGGAAAATATTTTCTGGAAAATTTTAGTCCTTCTATTTGCTATCAATATTAAGTTTAATGAAAAAATAGAGATTGGAGCCTATTACTTGTTGTTGTGCTAAGGCCTTTGCAAACCCTTTAATGAAGGGACGACGAACCTGAGGCTTTCCATAAAATAGTTTGCTGATTAATATATATATATATATATATATATATATATATATATATATATATATTAAGAGGTCAAAAACTATTTAATAAAAATAATTTTTGGTCACATTTTGTAGTCATAGCTTAAGCTTTAAAAAATGGCACCATCAGAGTTCTTTGAATATTAGTAACTCTCCACTATTAAGCCAATTGTTGAAGGAAATTTCTGCAATAACAATCAGCTTTATCATAAATTTATAATTTATTAAAAGTACACTCACATAATACACCGAGAAAAGTTGTTTCTACATTAAATTCCTATTTTTGACATGACATTTGTGCAAACTCTCACTAGAACTCTTCTGCTAATCCCTTTGTCGTGTGTTTGCTGTGTTTTCACACTCCCTTTTCCACCTCCAATATACCTACCACACTCCACAGGGGTCCCAAGCTCCCTTCATCACGCATCGTAAATCCATTCTGATGCTCTCTTTGAGGGATTTCAATCCTCTACCCTTAAATTCCCAACGCCATAGACCGCAAAATCTTCCAATTCTGTCCTTTTAATTAAGGCACGCCTCCCCGAAAGAGAATTTTCTTCACCTCATTGGATTTCTTCCCAACCCTGGAGCCATTTTGCCTATCTGCCCACTAACCACACTATTCCTCCCCCTCTTTATTCAAACTTCTAATTTCAAACTCAAATCTTCTAATCCCCGATGACTTCCTCTTGCCACATCTATAAATATTAGCGGTGATCATTTGAATTCAGCTGAGTTCAGAAATGAGTTTTTTTTAACTTCCAACACATCCCAAACAATCGAATATGAATAAAAAGGTTTGAATTTGCACTCCGCTAATTACCACTATTATTGGAGTGTTAACCGTTTCAATATCCAGCACATTAGTTGCTGTGCATGCGGAATACTCACGACTACGACCATAATGGCCACATTCATGGCAAAGATGTTTCCATTGGATTTATTAAATTCTTCGTTAAATTCGGTCCTTTCGTAAAAATTTCGCAAAACATTGCAATGATAAACTTTGGAGCTTATCTAGATTATTAAAGGACCTATTATCATAGAGTACATCATAGAGTAAACATGATGTATTATTGAAAGGAGGTCCCCTTTGCGATGATTTTGACTTTTAATTCCCATCATAATACAATAGAATAGATCATACAATGAATATTGGAGATCTTAATAGTTGAACCGATTGATTAAAGATGTTATTTTAACAAATGATATGGGTTCAAACGAACAAGTGCTAGGGAAAGAAAGATAGAAAGAAATAAGAAAATGCTAGGGAAACTGTTTTACTTTATTTTTCATTCTAATTAACCTAATATGTTTCATTATGTCATGCATCTGCAGTACAATGGCTTTTTGATAATAATTAAAAACGATTTCATGTGTTTTACGCTTCAATATAATAACGTAGTTACAATTTTTTCCATGCTGTGAAATATTTTATTCATTTATTTAAAATAGGAAATCGATAGCATTTTTAAAAACCATGCCCCAGCGCACACAGTAGTGGTGACTTGCCGAGAACCTTGTAAAAATATAGTATTACACAATGTAATACAGGGTTTGTCCGGAAAATAAGTGTACTGAATACTGATTTTTTCCCGCCGCTCCAGGCGCACCCAGCACCGCTCTGACGGGCTGCGATTGGAACGGGGTATGTTGGCAAGCGACGCTGAAAAGAGCAGTCGGTTCTGGGCTGTGGTATAGTGAGGAGCTCTGTTAACGCGAACCTCCACGCTCGACCCACGTCACGGAACGCGATGCCGAAGTTTTTGGAGCAGCGTTATTCCATCAAATTTGCGGTAAAGCTTGGGAAATCGTCTACCGAAACTGTCGGTATGATTAACCAGGCTTACGGGGAGTCAGCCATGTCCAGAAACATGATCTTTCGGTGGCACAAGATGTTTGTGGAGGGCAGAGAAGAGGTCGACGACGAGTCTTCGAGAGATTCCCGATGATGCCTTCGCGGGAGCGTTCCAGGAATGGGAACGCCGCTGGAACAAGTGTATCGACTCACAAGGGTCCTATTTTGAGGAATATTAGCTTAAGATATGTAAAAGTGTAATAAATTTTTTTTCCTGAGCTCAGTACACTTATTTTCCGGACGAACCCTGTAAAAAAGGAGGAATATCAAACTTTGTCAATTCTGTAGTGTTGTTGCTTCATTTCAATTTACCTGCCATCTTAATGCACTATTTGAATTCCGATTATGCTGAGGTCAATTGATAGATAGCAGCATTTTGTGTAACATTGAATTATAATAATTTACTCCTAAATCAAGATCGCTTTCTAGTGACACTGATTTTCACTGTCTTTGAAGGCACCAACTCAGAGCAATGGTGAGCATATAATGTGTGACACCACGCCCTAATACTTCTAACATTACGAGTAATAATCCATTCCTTTCAAACTTGCGTTTAATTTTGGTTTGTTATCAAATGTCCCGATAAATAATCGCCAGGCTTTGGGAAAACTATAGCACGAGTAATTCTGACATATCAACGAAGACGGTTAAATTTTGATTTCATTGAAAGTGAATCATACCAAGCTAAAGTTAATACCAATATATTAGGAATTCGTAAGCTTAAATGCAGATGAAGGTAAAGGACGGAAGAATGGAAACACTAATTCAATATATAAATAATCTAATTGACATAGTGTTATAGTTAATGTGATTTATTAATAATAATTGGCCGAAAAAAATACACAAATTATTCATAGAGAGATGAGCAGAGGAAAGGTCAATTTTGTAATATAAATATTATTTTAGAAGGAAGAATATCTCCTTTAGGACCGTATTAGTAAATTAACAATTAGTTTTATCCATAAAAATTCAGTGACTATACTTTATTAGCTTATTTTAGCATTATTTCGTGAAATTAATGAAATTTACAACTGTTTTTGATGGTCAAACATTTCAATAAGTGTGTAGAGGAAAATTACAATCTTTGATTTGGTAAATTAATATGTAATTAAGGGTTCCATTACATAACCAAAAGTTGCGTTTATTTTGATGATATAAGGCATTAATAATTAAAATTGATTTATAAATCTAATTTCCATATTTACGTGAAATGTGTACTCAAGCAACAATTAAACAGCTTCAAAAAGCCTTCTACTTAATTTTAAGATTTAACGACGTGAATATAACAACAAAAACTACGCAACTTCTCTTATTAAACTCGCATATATTTTTTAAGATCCTCAAAAATAATCACGGTAACTCTACTTGCAAATAAAGTTCCCTTCAATATTTTCCCTCGTTTATATTCAGAGAACTTCAATTGTTTCGTTGCAATATATGCAGAAGGGCCGCGTTAACATTCATGACTCACAATTGCGGGATGAGATTTTTCAACTTTAATCCTAAAGCAAATAATTATTTTATAATTAGCTCACGAATTAACGGAGTTATATATTATAAATAGCGACAATTTATAAAAGCGGTTTTTTAATTTTTAAACTAGGAGTTATAAATATTTTCTGGATGCCTATTCATTTAATTTTGTCCCTTAATAACTGGGTGTGGGTTGGATACATCTGCTCTTGCACTGCCTCATTTAGGACTAGAAAGGAATATGAGGAAATGATAGAATAGTTAAAGTACCATTGTAAAATGCATCTGATTTGTGTTAAGAGACATATGGATAATAATGTAGCGTGAACCTTTTGAGTATTTGGAGGCAAAGCCTCACAGTGTGGGCATTAAGTGGAGTAACAAATGTAAAAACGATATTCATTGAGGCATACAAGTATTAACTTGCTCAATTTATTGATTTAATATAAATAATGTTAGTTTATATGATGTTTATTCCAAAGAGTTAGATTTTCTACCCATCTAAACTTTATTTCAATATGTTATTATTAACAATAACTATTTCAGTAATTAATACACAAAAGTTTTATAATCAGGTAACAAAACTAATAAAAGTGAATACCTATAAAAATAATAAGATATTTCAATACGTTTTCCAAAACTATTTGAATAAATAAAAGATGATTTAAATAAACTGATAGGAGTAGTAGCAAAAAAAATAAAAATTTTAAAAGTGCCCCCCAAAGACTAAATATATTTTAAACATTTATTTACGGGGTTTATAAGGCATCAATACTCTTTCCCTACGCCATCTTTCCCTTCCGCCTTTCTAACATGGTTTGACACATTGAATATTGGATCCTTGTGAAATAATAAATTTGAGAAAAAACTTCAAAGAAATTTAAAACTAAAATATGTACAAAAACGTTTTGTCGAAAAGTAAAATATAAATTCATTTTTAAAAAATGCCGTCGTTTTTCAAGGGTTAGTAATGAAAACATATTTTTTTACATACATGTTAGGCTATCATTAAAGATATTTTCTTTCAGGATCTCTCAAAAAATTTATTCCTAGATAATACCTATCTGTTAAGAATTTATGCTATTTTCAAAAAACATGCATAGTAGAATTTAATCCAAGCAATGATCTATTTACAATGATGCTTAGTTGCATGTACAGTGGCTTTTATTCGGACAAGAAAATAAGTAATGGTGGACGTTTCCTTAAAAAATTAAATAATTAGAGAACTATACAAGACATAGAAGGAATTCTGATGTACACAAAGCGGTAAGAGTAATGCAACTGAATTTCCTGCGCCACTCCTATTAGTCGGAATGGGTTCGACAACTTGAAGCAGGTAGAAAAAACTATAAGCTTATCCGCGAAACCAGTTTTAGTGCTCTCCAAGCGGTGAAAGCGGCAGGACGTCAGTTATAGTAAACCTCTGCGCGCCAACATTGTCAAGAAAATAATGGAATCGACGATCGAGAAACGTTACGCGATTAAGTTTCGTGACAAAGTAAAAATATCTCTTAAAAAGAGCAACAAATGATTCGTAAGGCTCATGTGGATGCTCTGCCCTACTCACGAGTTTCGAGTTGGTTAAACGTCTTAAAGGAGGGCCGGGAAGAAGTTCACGACGAGCAACGCCCTGAGCGGCCATCAACCGGCAAAACCAACAACAATATGGTTCGTGTTCGACAATTGTTGAACTCTGACTGTCGATTGAGTATAAAGATGGTTGCCAATCAACTGAACTTATTGTATATTGTTTTTTTTGCATTGTTACTGAAGATTTATCGATGAGGATAGTAAGCACCAAACTCGTGCCCAAGGTGTTGTCAGACGACCAAAAGACCAACAGAGCAGAAATTTCAAGAGAACTTTTGCAACGTATTGAAAATGAACCTGATTATTTGGACAACGTCATCACTTGTGATGAAATCCGTGTTTTGAATACGATCCAGAAATAATACGCCAAAGCTCTGCATGGCAAACCGACCAATCTCCAAAGCCCAAATAGGCAAGAATGATCAAATCATGAGTAAACACATTGCTCATTGTCTTATTCGACAGTGGAGGAGGTCCATGAGGAGTTTACGGATAGTTTACGCTGCCTACTCCGTGAATGTGCTGAAAAGACTCCGGAAAAGAGTCATCAGGACGAGAAAAGAAATCTCCGCTTCCTGGTAACTCCATCACGACAACGCGCCTTACCACAACGCGTTCGGAGTTCATGATTTCCTGTCCCAACACCAGGTGTCATCGCTGTTCCCTCCCCCCTATGCCGTCACCCCTTCATACTTCTTTTTATTCCCTCGATTTAAGGCAGCCCTGAAAGGTACCCGTTTATCGTCCTTAGAAGATATCCAATTAGCCTTCACGAAGACCTTGCGAGAGGTCCCCGAAGACGCCTTCCAGAGTGCGTATCGGTCATGACAGATTCGCTGGAAAAAATAAGTAGAGGCCCAAGGACGGTACTTAGAAGAATTTTATTGTTTGTTCAAATCTGTTCAATAAATTACTTTCAAAAATGATTGCAATGCTTTCTAAACGCACCCTTTGTAAAATTTCAGCAGGAAATTTAAGTTTAGATACGGCATTATATTAATATTTTGTAACAGTATCGTAGTGACGTTAGCAGTCACTATAGTAGTCAACCTATAATAAGACTTAAAAGGCGGAGTCACCAAATAATAAGGAAGATATAATTGGCATGTTGTATGGTATGGAATGGCTAATGGATATTTAATATTTATGATAATGGAAATAAGATTGCCCCAGTGAAATACTTAAAATAAGGAGGGCTTAAATGGAGCCATGAAGCCGATAAAGATAGCCATATAGGGTATTGTAAACAAGGGAAACTTCAAAAAGATAGCCTTGAAAACAATCATTTGAATGAAATAAATATTGTCAGGCGCCAAAGAGAATAGACAGGAGGAGGGTAATGAAGCACATAGCATAAGATTAGTGGTTAGCTATGTTAAACAAATTTTACCAGTCATAACCTTTGTTGATAAAATAAAACATGAATATTTAAATGATTATCAAGTTACTGCCTACTTAGGACGTAGGACACGGCAAGGATACATGGGACTACTTACCACTTATGTGCAGGTATATAGAATTTTATGATGACCTAAAATGTCAATTAGCAAATTCACTTACTTTTTATGATTCAGGTATTTGAATTTAGAGCTATAACTCAATGTAAACCGATGACTGTAAAAGTTACGTACAAAAACAACATGCATAAATTGTAGCTATAGAATATTATGATTTACCAGTCAAATAGAAAAAAGCAAGTGGTGGTGGCTAAAAGGATAATAGCAACAAGTTCTTATGTTGTATAACAGCTGTATACCAAAGATTGGAAGGCGTTATCTCTCCCACATGATCCACTGTAATCTAAATTTAAACAACTGTTTTCTCAGAACGGTTTTATGCAGTAGAATTTATTGCATAGAATAAAAATTTCAGAAACTTTTTAAATTGAACGCCAGGATTTAAATACGAATTTAAGCAAGACTGTTTAAAGACACGAAATGAATTTTGAAAAACGACTATTAAGTACCATTGGAGGTTATTTTGTCAAATAAGCTTATATGAATACATTTAAATCCACATTCCAACCGGTAAAGGAACGGAAATAGCTAAGTGTTAGTTACCATGGAGGCTGTCTTATTTATAGCTGTTGTTGCGCTTTAAGTGGCCGTTGTGGGACGCATGAATGGCAATACGCATTACAGAATATCACCAAATGTCCTGATGAAAACGCGTGAAGGGAGTATGAAAGAGGAAGTGATGCCCCAACTAAACAAGAAAATATGTAATCATTAATTAAAGACGCTAATAGGTGAACGAGCTGAATGTGCCTGTAAATAATCAACAAATACACAATGAGGGGAAGAATATAACGGGTGAACAGAAATGAAAACAAAAATTAGGAAGACGATCCCGTCTAACGAATTTGAGCAACTACTTCTAATCCTTCATATCTATATTAATTCGCTCAATTAAAAGTCATATTAATTTTATCTCTCTACTTCGGTTACCCAGCAATATTTTCTCTGTGAGTAAGAGCCTTCAAATTCTAAATGATCCTAAATATCTCCAGCGTTCACGTTTTTGCAAAAATCAAATCTTTGCTTAAAACAACTATCATTCTTCTTTAACCCTCCTCTGCGTCCATTTTACTTTCTCAAATTTTTCCCAAAACAACATTTTATAAACTTCTAGCGTAGGCTTATCTTTTTTGTTGAACTAAAGAGCTTCGAAAGCGCTAAAAATTACACTCCATACGATAGTTTTGGATAACAGAGAAATAGAGCAAAATTGGAATGGAACTGATAAGGAGAAGATATCGGAGGGTTATAAGAAAAGAAGAAATGAAAATTGGAAAATGGAAGTGAACGCTAAGCAGCAATATTGACGTGGTAACTCTAGATAAGATTGGTAAGGAAATGAAACTAAGGAAAGCAGGAACCTATAACGGCAACCGTGAAAGTTTCGAAAACCTCCATTTTGGACGGTCCTCAAGAGGGAAAACGTGATATGAAGCCCGGAAACACGGTTGATTCTGAAGGAAAATTTTGTTTTGCATTTATATGCCGCGGGTCGGGAGCCAAAGCGTGCCATAATCAGCCGGGGGACTAAGAACAATGGCGGAGAGGTCGGGAAAGAGATTGAGGGAGGGGTCGAGTGGGGAGGAGGATGGTCAGGGCTAAGACGGGAAGCGAGGGGAAGGAAGAATATTTCCGCGCGTGAGGTCGAACCTCGGGGCTAAATAGAAACGGGGAGGGGGATGTGGTGCGGGGAAGGTGCGGCAGAATTTATAAAGGCTTGGAACTGGAATAATCTAGCTGCCGGACGAAACGAACTGAAATTCCTCTCTCGCATCAGCCCTGCAGGGAAATTCCGCCAGGCCTTAATTAACAGAGCCCTCCCTTGCCTTTTTCTTTCCCCCGGTTTCCTTAGAGATGGGGGGAATGAAGAGGAAGCTTCCTCTACCCACTCCACCGCTCAGCCCTTACTACTTCACCCCCTACTTCTACAGTTCTCCCCTAACGCGACCGTTCCTTTATTTGTTTAGAGAGCCAATCTCAGTCCATATAGATTCTCGAACACACTCGTCCTCCACCAGGATTTGGATGGACTTCGAAGAATTGCAGTCATTTTTCCATTTTAGGCTTTAATCGGAAATTTGTATCGATAAAATTTAGCTCATGCTAATTGAATATATTCTTAATCTAAATTCCGACACTTATGAAATATCGACTACTATAATTACCAGTGTTGAGTAACTTATGATACAGCGAACTAATTGGTGAATATGGTAGATTTCAATATTCTTTTTTGGAGAATAACTTTGGCTTTATTGATTAATTTAATTATAAAAGGATGCATGAATGATTCGACGACTAGATTATATTGAATAATACGGAGCAAAGCAAGCTATTTCCGAGTTAATTTGTTAAGTCGATGGTTAAACAAATTTTATTAACTTAAAATTTGGTGGATATCGAGCGAAAATTAACATAAGTTTTAATGTCATATCAAACCTTTGTACATGATTTAATAGGAAAAATTAGCTAATCGCTAAATTAAAGCTCGTCATCAGAATAATAAATATAAATGGCTTGTAGGGACCCTAGGATTTTCGGAAGGGATAGAAAAATAGGATGGGAGAGGTAGTGTTCATAGGTGTTAAAAATATTCACGAAAGTGTAAGTGAGTCTTTCACTAATAGTAACATAGAAAGTGTTCACTGTTCCATAAAGAGCCCTCGGTCAAAAAGAGTTTTTTTTGACCACAAATAGAGTACATTTTTGCATAGTACATACCCCGTGATTCCGAAAAAATATCAAATATTGAATTAGAAATACAGGTCGCTAGTTTGAGTTCCCATCTACACAGAAGGAAAATTTGTATCTGTGGGGATTTCAATCTTCCTTCCATAGACTGGAAACACTATAGTTTCATCGTAGGAAGTAAAGATATGGAGTCATACGAGTCATTGCTTCTTGTTTTTACATTTAATTCGTTAAACGAATAAGTACTGACACCCACTAAAGGAAACAATATACTTGATTTAGTAGCCACAAATTTATCCGAAGTCGTCCTAAATATAGCCGCACTTGATGGACTTAGTGGCCACTGAATAGTGTTATTAAAAATTAACTTGAATACAATGAAAAATCAAAAACCTAAATGAAAAATTTACTTGTTTGACCGGAGTGATTACGACGGATTAAGGCGTGCCCTACAACAGTCTTAGGGTATGTTTAAGGAGAGTGGTAGAAAGAGATATTGAGTTTGTGGAGTGCTTTTTCTTGATGCCACATGGGCTATAATGAAAACTCATAACTAGTTAATTCAAAAGTGACCGGAGGTAACCTAAATGCTACAACGTAGAAGAGCGTATTATATTAAAACACCAATGAGTTTCGTATTAAAAAATGAAGACATTACAAAAGGACGAGTTAAACAATAAAAAATTTAAAAAATTGATTTCTTTAAAACAGCTACAGCGTTAGCAAGAACAAAATGTCACCATTCGTTCATATAATTTAAAAATAAAAGATTGTGTGAATATTTTGACGATAATCCAAAAGTGTTTAGCTCATACTTGCGGAAGGTTTAGGTTAACAGGTCAACCATGCCATCCCTAAATAAACATTATTCAGGAAGAAACAGTAGAAAGCACATGAATGCATGACCAGCATTTGTTTGCATGGTGTATTTTGAGAAGGCGTTAGACAGATAAAAAACCATAATCACAGTAATCAACCCGAAGGTCGGCTGGGTAGGTGATGGTAGAGTTCACCCAGAACTAAGCTCGACGGCGTGTGAAATTCACACATCAGGGTACGCGGGCCAGTTCCTATCCCTGTGCCGGTTATGGTTTCCCAGGAAGACCTGGTACCCGAAAAATCACATAGCTTGGGTGGAGCTGCAGGTGCCCAGAGTGCCCGGGAATCGAACCCGGACCCTCCGTTCAGCAGTCCAACGCTCTACCCACTGGGCTAACACGACCCATGTTAGACAAATTATGCTAGTAAAATTAATAAATAAACTTCAAATTAATATGGACTGATTACATGGACAACTAGTCTGAAATATATTTATGCCTTAGAGTGCCATTCGGAATCTCAGAGTTACTGATGTGTAGAGAGATTTGAGGGTTAAAATGGATAGCGCTAGGCAGAGAGAAAGTCAGAAGCTTTCACTAATTCATGCACAAATAGGTATGTGGGTGTGTGTGCATATGGAAATATATATATATATATATGATATATATATGATATATATATAATATATATATATAGATATATATATATATGTATATATATATATTATATATGTATATATATGTGTATATATATATATATATATATATATATATATATATATATATTATATTATATTTATTATATATATAATATATATATATGCACACACACAATCACACACTAACATATTTATGTGTGTGGAGAAAATTTTGAAGCTTGACTACGCCTGGAATCTGGAGTGGTAGGTAATGTGGCACTTTCCAATATTGGCGTATGATCAAGCGCTTATTACTTAGCTCATTACATTTTTAGTCTGATGGGTACAAAGGGAAATGAATTAAACAAAATGTTAGCTAATTAGTTGCAAAAGAAATAGAAAAAAATTATAATTAAGTATTTCAAAAAAGGAAATTATGTTGCTGCCCCCAGTATTTTCAGAAAAACACAACACAAACACATATTGGACGTCTTTTTATTGTGCTAAGAAACTTGATTACTGAGCGTTAAATTGTGGTATTTTGAGGTGGAAAAGAAAGGAAACAATTAAAATCTACGTAAATAAAAACAAACGGTGAAATTATAGGCATTTAAATGGAAGATAGGGGTATCTTGTGAGAAATGTGAAGGTATGCAGGGATTGTTGCAGCCACTTAGGGTTATGCTGCAGATTATAGATTAGAAGGAAAAAAGCTGGAAAACAGGCGTTGAAGGAGGAATGAAATAGGCAATTGGATTGGGTTGGTTTAACGGAGTTATACAATTGGATGGAATAATGGGAGCTTTAAAGTATACAGAGCTGTTGAATGAGATATTTTAATGTATGAAATGAGTTTAAAGATATTTTTTAACTTGAAATAGCTGAAAGGTACAGTACTGCGATGTCTCAGAAGTCTCCAAAAAGTATTATAAAGTGGTTAGCCTCTTTTAATAAAATAATAGGCCCAATGCACGTTTTCAGAGCCCCCAGATTCATTTATAATTGATTGCAGAAAAAATCTTTCAGAATGATGGTAAAATCTAAAGAATAACATGAATACTCATAAATATCAAAAAATTAAATTAAATATTGTTCTATGGAGGACAATCGAATATATATTAAAATATTAGCCCTAAAATAATTTTTTAAGATAAAATTGGGGCTATTAATAAAAATAAAATTAAAACATCTATAAATAATTTTTTATAATAATTAGGAAGCCCATTTTTTGGAAAATGCGGTACATGTCATAGATACTTGTTTGACCTCAAAAATTACTTAAAAGAGCGCACCGAGCTACTCATACGCTAGGAGAGCGGTTGCATTGAAATCTACCATTTAAAATTTAATTTTTTACAACCTATAATTCCTAAAACAATGTGATTCTCTTCGACGCTATGTTTCCTCTCTAATACATTTTTCCATAGTAATTTAACCTAGTCAGATATTGAATGAGTTATTCATACACACGGTTTTAGAATCTTGTTTCTAAATACTCATTTTGTTCCATTTATACGATGGAGGGATTCAATGCCAACTGGAGACTTCAACTCCCGTTCATGAAGATTCCTCTTGAGATGTGGTTTATATTCGACTTTCATCCATTCCTGCACATTAACAATCGTAAAACCTCTTTCTGATGATGCTCAAACTGATCAAAAATTACATAAATAGTTATGTAAAATTTCTATGCTTAAACCGTCATTTAAATTTGAGTAAATCAGAAGAAAACAAACGAAATTCATAGATGTAGATGAGGCAAGTGGGTGAAATTATTTATTTTTTCTTAAAATTCAACTTTCAGAGAGTGCTAGTTATTTAAAAAACAATATCAGCTTATGGCAAACAATTTAAAACTAATTCCTAGTTAAATAATGTCGTAAAATTAATCAATTTGATTTTTTGCAAGTAATCTTTTATCTATGGGGTAGTTTCTATGCTAATTAGTTCCAAATTAATCCAAAAATGCTTTGCCTCCATTTCGCCTCGCATAATAAGTTCAAAAATATGCATGAATTTTACTATAATTGACTTTCTCTTTGAGTATGTCTGGTGTTATTTTTCGTAAAAATAGTCTTTCTTTTTCCTTGCTATTGAGGCGTGAACTTTTAAACTCCAAATAATGAATACTTAGCTCAGAAATCACCCACTCTATGAGAGCGGCGAATCTTAAGAAGCACTGACATTCAGTATAAAACTATTTTAAGCTTTCAATTTTCCCTAGTTGTACTCCCGAGGAAAATTTTAATTTTTTATCCGCATAGAAATTACGCGAGAAATTGAATACCGATATAAAAAAGTATGTTGAATCTTCTCATCTGCTGAATGAATTATTAATTTTCAATTTAAAGCAGAATATTGGCAGTATAAAATGATGCTTTATTAACTTCCTCCAGAATCGCGGCGCGGAATGTGGAAGTTTTTTTATAGGAAAATGTTTCATTGCACAGGAGAATTTACATTATTTTATTATATTTTTACGAATATTTCCCACTCATTCTCCAAGTTGGTGGGAAGTTATGTATTAAAACAAAATTTGGGTTGATATCTCTAGTACATGTGTAGAACTACCAATGGGTAAAGAATTTATCATAAAATTTTTTTTCGATCATGCATATTATTCGTACCATATTTGTACTTTTATTTTGGCTCATTGCATGCTTTAAAGTATCACAATTAAGTAATGGTGTGTCACATTTATATTAAACTTTAAGAAAGCGTCTCTTAATAAATGAAGGAATTATAAACACCCTTGTATGATATCTGTGAACAAATTTAATAGTTGTGGTCTTATATCTGTACAGGAATGTAGTATCTTCATTGTCAATATGAGAACCTAACAACGGAAGAAATGAAGTATTTACATCCAACGGAGGTTTAATGAATAAATTTTTTTTAAAATATTGAAAATGAAGTAAAGTAGGAATTTTGTAAAATGAATAAATTTCTAGAACATTTTTGAATAAGTAGAAAATAAAATAGATTCTACCGTTTTCTTAGTTTCCCTTATAACCTTGTCGTGCCGATGGCGGGTTCCCTTGAAAGTTATAATGCATATTTACCTAGGAATCTTAATTCAAATTCAACACAATGTGGACTTGAGATTATGTATAATTGTTCATATTTTATGGTGAAATAATTATGTCATTTTGTCACGCGCATTAACGTTTTCGTTAGTTCACTGATCACGTGTGGTCTTGGAATGAACGTGGAGCCACGAGGGATAAAAATTAAAATACTAAGACTTAGCAGAGGCGCTTTTCTATCCTCATATCCCCTCATTTCCTCCTCACCTCATTCTCTCTATTCCCGTGCAACTAATGTGCATCTGTCTAAGTCACGAATTCGCCTGAACAAATGCCGCTTTTCATTCAATTCTTCCTTCCTATCTTCTCATTCTATCCCTAAAAACGCAAAATCCCGACAACTTTCTATTAATCAGATTTCTTAATAACCATCCTCGAATCTTTCTCCCAATTAGCCACTAATACAGAGGTGAGAACTCGCTTTGCATCATTCCTTTGTTTGTCTTTTCATTGTATTCCTATCTCTGCATGCATGAAAAAATGCATTTTCTTTCCAAAGCAGTTTTCACCTACAAACCAAAGGTTTAGCGAAGGATGGGACCATCACATACCAATCTCTTCATGGGTCACCTTGAAGAGAGCCCTCTCTCGCGATAACCCCTCGAGCAACTTTTATCGGTCCGCTATATTGATGACATTTTCATTCTCTAAACACATTGCCCAGAGCCCCTTAACAACTCTAATTGGCTTTAAATTCTTTCACTGTTAAATTTACTTTTTCCATTTTAGACTTCATCACCATTTTTTGATTCCAATATTTCACTCCACAAACACAAATTCACCACTTTAGTGCATATTAAACCTAGTAACCATTGGCAATACCTGTATTTTACAAATTTCCATCCAAACGGTTTAGCAACAATTCTCTCTCAATTCATGGACGCCAACCAAATTTGCATGTCCACAAAAAAACCTTCTTAATATCCAAAATGCACTCGATAAACAAGGTTACCCGGAAAGGCTCTAATAAAATAAAATCGCATCTACTACTGGACCTTAAAAACAACAGAATAATATATTTTAATCGACCTTACAAACAACAGAATAATTACACGTCGTACTAGTATATCTGACGCAGGACTCAATTCATAACTTGCAATTATTGCAAAACCTAACTATCTGGCGTACAGTTGCTAAAATTACTCTTGAAGATCTTAACTCCATCCTCTCCAACAATATAATCACCGCAAATTTACTTTCCAAATGACCCACTGCAACATTTAAATGTACAGCTGATCTTTCAAATATTATTAACTCCACCAGGCTCCTTTGCAATAACCAAAATCCCTCCGGCTCCACGCATTCATGCTACATGCAAAGCCAGAAGTTACCCCACTTGCCATCTGTAGCGTCCTCATTTTATTTTAGTACTAAACAGCTACAGGTTTTAATCCCCTTTTATTCCATTAAGCATTCGAAATACATGCACACAGCTATAAAATAAATAATGCCATTTTCTTTTGAAAATTGCATTTTGTTCTGATAATCATGGAAAAGATTCCACCAGAATTCAACCCGGAAGAAACATAGAATAACGTAGACTTCTTACTACATGACAATTTAAAAGTTTTTTAACTTGAAAATGTCCTGAAATAAAATATTTTCAAAATAAATTCAATTGTAACATTTTAAGAAGTTTCAAACGCTTTTTTTACAAGGAATTTTACTGCACAATTTTAGTCTGAAAGCAGTTGCTAGGGGAAGAGGTTGATTATGCCCTAATCAAGTACGAAATGTAGTAAATCATTCATATTAATTTGTGAACATGAAGACGGCTATTTTTAGGATGACTTTGATGAAAAAGAAATGTAACATCTCATCCTTGGTGAAAAAGGTATTTTATACCAGTACGTTTTATAGTTTATTTCGCTTACACTATTTACTCGTAATATGTATGTGCATGATCAATCCCACGACCAATTTGTTTATTTTATAATGCTACGTAAATATTTTGTGAAAAGGGATATGATCCAAGCATACTTATGACTACTTTTAGAAAGGGAAAATATTTACTTAAAAATAACCTTTTCTCGATTCCCATCAACGTGTTTCGTTGTAAATTAATGGTTTAATAAGCATTTTTTTTCTTTTTCAATATTCCCAATTAATTACTCTTTTCAATATACATACCGTGTTTTTTACTTGCATTTATCTGTATCTAGCTTATTCCATCAATCCTCCCCTAAATTCTCATCTCAAAAGCCGTGAATTCAGGCTGACATCTTTTCCTTACAGACCATACACCATGTATTACAAAATACTACAGCTTTAAAATTTTTATACTAAATATTTACTATATAAGGAATGTGCGAGCTCTGCAAGAGTAATGGCTCGCGATAAGATTCGTCCTCTTTTCACTGAAAGAATCACGTTGTCACGGCGACGGAGAGAACGCTGAACTTAATTGCTGACGCAATATTCCGTCCCATTTGGGTGATTACTCTACTCGCCCCATCCCGTCTAGTTCTGATTAAGAATTTTACAGCGTCCACGCATGTGTCACTTTGGAAACTCCAACGTCGTCTCCGGGCACTTTATGAGTGATTATCCCCCCTCTTGTTCCATAAGCGCCACCTCCTCCATCGGGCCCTTAAAGCACCGCTTCTCAATCCCGTCCCCCAAACACGTCCGGCGACCTCTCTCCTTCCTCCTGAAAGATACCCCTCCCCCTCATTTAACCCCGGCGACGGGACTTCCTACACTTTAAAAGGCTCGTCATAGTTCCTCTCCGTGACTGGAGCAACCGCATGCCCACGTCCATTCCGCCGAAACCTTAAACTCGCCATCCCCACTTCCTCCGCCCCTCTTAAATCCCCGTCACTCCACCGACCAACTCCCTCATACCACTGCCCCCTTAATTATTCACCCAAACCCCACCCTCCTCTTATCCCCCACCTCCTCCCTCGCCCTCCCATTTCACCACCCCCTGGTCCACTCACTTTCCCCCGCCCCGATTTGGTCGGCCTATCTCACGAAACTCCCTCTCCTGTCCACGTCCACCCCCACTCTCCGACGTCCCCAAAACGCAGACTCCGTGCCGCCCAAGTAAGGTCGTTCCCCACGGGAGGGAGGAGCAGGGGGGTGGCGTGGGAGGGTTTTTTGACTGGGCTGACGGGGGATCCCTGCGGTCAGCGCGTCCCCTTCCCCAACACCCCCCATCTCCCGGTTACTCTCTCAACTCTTCACCCCACCACCCTCTTATACCCCCTTCTCGTCAGACACTGCTGCGAAGTCCTCCAAGGATTCCTTTCCCATCATCTCGCCACACACATGCACTCCCCTCCCACTCTCCGCCTTCCTTTTCCACTCCACGCCTAAGCTCACCGTTTCCCACCCAGAGCAAATGGCTTTAATGCTCCTCCGGTACCGTCCCAAAGGCCTTTCTAACCCCCGAGTCTAGCTGCCACCAACACTACCCCTAATAACCTCCCAGCCCCCATTTCTCAACCCCTCAGTATTTGGTCTCCGTGAGAATGCTTTTGTAATACCAATTGCTTCTCAATTACTCATGCGTCACGATGCCCTTCGACATGATTGGGCTAAGTAAAGGGAAGAGGAAGTCTCTCCGTGATAATACCCTCGAGATGCTAGGACTGCAGATGCCTCTGCAAAATGAATTGTGTACGTGAACCGTTACTTTTCGGATATCATTAATAATGTCAGCTGAAAGAAATATATAACTCACTTGTGTTATATGAACTTACGTGACCTGTCGTGATTTACCAGGCATCAGGTCTTCCAAAATGGAGGAGAAATACGCAATGCGTCAAAAGTGTTCATGTATCTAAAATATACCAATGAGAAACCCGACACTCGCCCATCAGGCAGATAATCGATCTTGCAAACATTTTGATCACAACATTACATTCGGTGATGAATGATTTAATTGCTTGGCTCGAATAGGATTTTCAGTGCAATTTGAAAAACCTTTTATCCCATCACTCCTGGCAATTGAAGCTTCATTAACCTTCAAAACCTAGGCTTTCTCGAGGAGATATGAACATATTAGACAAAAACCACATTAGTGACACACTGATTATCGACCTGCTGCGGAAAATACGCGTAATATTGATGGCTCTAAGTAATGGAAATATATTTCCAATGAATAATCAAATAATTATTTGAAAAATAAATATATAAATAAAGGAAAGAGTTATTAATAATTAATCATGATTTATTTACATGAAATGTTGACTTTTGTTGCCTGCTAAAAATTTAGTAATTCAAGTAATTCTAAAAAAATACAAGATATGAACGCCAGAACCAGCGAAAAGAAAAAGTTATTTTCTAAGCTGATTTTTAGACTTTTGATCAAGATACCATATGTTTGAGATAATCAATAGCTTATAAAATACAATTTTTAGCCCGTGAAAAATTAGTACCAACAAAATTGCGTTGTTCAGGGGAAATAGCTAATCATTACATGTTGAGAAATATTTCATCAAGCATGGCACGAAATCCCAGCAGTATAAAAAAATAATGCTTTAATTGATTAATAACAAACGTCTGAACAATATAAATTTCATTTCCAAATTTAAACTTTTACAATGACTGGCTATCAATTAACAATTATCTTAGTTTTCAGAAAAATATCTATTTGCAGACGAGTGTCAAAATATAGATAAGTGAATATCACGTAAAATAATTAAAGCAAGCTAGAGTATTTTCTCATAACAGTAGTATTTTCAACTTTTCTGAGGTAAATAAATCTTCTCCTGATTAATTTGATGCACAAATTTGAAACTGTCTTGATGCACTTTAAAGGGATGAGTATTAAGTCAAGATGCATTCAGGTATAATTTCCATACCGAATATCATAGTTTCATCTTTTATTGGCCAAATATTTCCAACCGAAGAAAAAAAATGCCCACCTATTCTCAAAACAATTTTATAATTAATTAGGCCTTAGGAATAGGAATCTAATAAAACTTGAGTAGTAATGGAAAAGAAACGAAATCTTAGTTTGCTTCTGAAAAGAATTTCTCCAAGTAGCCGTCTAAATGATGAAGACATCAAAAAAGGTCAGTTTAGTTATTATCAGATTTACATGGCATTTTAAAGTTTAAAAAAAAACTTCGACGAGAATAATATATAATACATCTTACCTAAAGATTAATACACCGTACGTGTAAAATTATTTCAGCATTAACGTCATTTGTTCGTAAGCAATAAACTTAATTTATAGAACTAACTTTCAAAAGGAGCTGGAAAAATTGTAATAAGACCGTGTGATTTCAATTTGACAATTGCTGGTATTCCTATATGTATACTATATAGTATATTGTCAAAAAATAAAAATTAGTTGATTATAGTTGTAATTATAATGGGAAGTCATTGACAGCTATGGTCATTTGCGCAATTATGGAAGGATAGAAAAGGAGTAAAACCCTTTTTCATTATTAGCCGAAAGGCACCATGGGGTCGCAGTTTAGCGTTCCATCCGACGTTGTACAAACCACCTCCCGTAGGAATCAAGATACCACTCAAAAATATCTACCGTCCGCATGATTCCAACCCAGACCCTCTCAGTGGGAAGCCAGTACCGTTAGCCACCGCACCATCCCAATGCCCAAAATTAATGCCTCGTATATTTTAATGCGAAGTGATAGGAGGGCCTCCATGTGTCCTGATAGGGAGATAATGGATCTTTAAAAGAAAAAAAGTGAAAAATTCCACAATTTCGATGATACTCCCAGTGTTAGCACATAATCTACACATTCTGTGCTGAGACGCTAACTAAATAGCCAAGCGAAGCTGTTAATATACTTTAAGGTTTTTAAATATAACGTCTCATCATTACCTATAGTAGAGAATTATCAATTTCCATCCTGAAATTTGATTTGATGAGCATTCTAATTAATCACCTTAAAAATTTGTCCCATGGGTCAGCATACACAAATTATATTTAGGTAAAGAAATCAGGCGTAAACATATCATCCTCGGAGAATAACAAGTTATGGGACTTGTATAAATCCTATAAAATTGAAACCAAAACACAATTACGTAGCACCTTAAAAGACTTAAAAGGTAAAGTACTACGCGAGTATTTGGACACTGACTCTTAAGCATTCTAATCATAAGTTATGGAAGTAAAAGAGAGTAAAAAAACCGTAGCTTGCTTAAAAGATTGTAACAATATCATTCATACTGACAATGAGGGAAATGCCAACATTCTAAATAAATTATTTCAAAGTGTTTTCACGAACAATATCACCACCGCATATCTCCGGGAAACAACACCCACCATACCCATGGCAAATATGACAGAGGACGAGTAATGAATTGTCAAATTTTTCAATGAGATTAAATCCAACAAATCCCCATGTTCTGAAAATACACCAGCTAGAACGATAAAACATTTATCTTCAAACATCGTCCCGTATCTTGAAGTTATATTTTACAAATTCGCCATAGAGGGAAAGGTCCCTAAGAATTTAAAACAGTACAAATAACGCCTATTTCTATAAGTGGTGAAAGGGATGACACTAGTATTTATGGACCAATTTTTTTTACTTCTACATGTTGCAAAATATTGGAGCACATTATTGTCAGTTTCATTATGAGATATTGATTTCATTATCGTTTTAAGTAGCAATCAACACGGATTCAGAGGTTTATTAGACGCATTGCCAACAAAAGTGACTCCAAGGCCAAGGAACATTTTTACCACGCTCTTGTGAGACCTCAGTTAGAATGGCCATATAGTGTATGGGATCCGATTAAAAAAGGCCTCATTTGGGAAATGTAGAAGGCTCAACGCCATGCAGTCCGTTTCGTTAGAAACTCTTACGACAAAACGAAAAGCGTCATTCCAATGCTTATGAAGTTAGAGTGGGAATCGTTAGTAGAAAGACAATTGAATGTTAGGTTGAATTCACTATAGAAATTCAGATTCACATGTTTCAGCATCGAGGGACTGCATATTATTCGCACTCCAATATACATTGATCGCTTGGATCATGAACGTAAAACTCGAGAAATAAATGCCAGAATTAGCAGACCCAAGGACTCCTTCTCAAAGACAATACGGGATAGCACCCTAGGGTTATAAATAGCAAAAATTTCATTTACTACCCAAAGCGTATAGAATATAATTATTTCTACTCAATTGCGTGCACTTTCACTAACCTAGGTGTTTTTTGCTGTCAAAACCCTTCCACCGTGACCGCATTAGAATTCCATTAAACAAGGTAGTGCTCTTTACAGTATTACTTGCCCTGCTTTGTCTGTTCTTAATTTTCACCTTCCATCCCTCGTTTCTCTCTATGGCGGGATCTCCCTGCTAAATGCAGCGTTGGGTCACATTCCCTACCTGTCCTTGAGGAGGACACCGTTGTATGTACCATGTCCATGTGGTAGTGGTTTATCTCCTTCTTACTTTTCCAATTCTATTGGATACATTTTTACTGCACACTAAGGCGCATTTGTTTGTTACATGATAGTATATGTGTTTATAAGCGTGTAAGTTGAAAGGATTTTTGCATATATACTACTGTCGGTAAAGGTTTGCATGAATCTGTTGATTTTGCATGTGGTTTTGCTCCCTTTTACGGATGGTGACCCAACACCCCCCACTACACGTTCTTGCGGCAGCTTGATTGTAGAGATATATGTGACGGATATAGAAATTGCGTATTATTTAATTTTGCTATTTGTCAAAAAGTGTTTTCACATTTTCATGGTTCTTACTAAATCTTAGGTTTGGTGAATATTAAAAACTATTTTTTGGCTGGAGTGAAGAATTAGTATACTAGAGTTCACCCCTGAAACCCATATTTACAAACTCGGTACTTCGTTCATCGAGAAGGTTATTATTACAAGTATTATGTAGGCAAAGAATTATAGTACTTTACGCAATTGCTCTAAAATCACTGAATAAATAAACTTAGTATTTTTTCACACAAAAATCTTTATTATGCTACTACCGGTTTCAACGCGTAGGCGACATAATTAGGTATGGATTATGCCTGATGATGTCGTCTATGCCTTAAAACCGGTAGTAGTATAATAACATGTTTCATATGAAAAACCCTAAGTTTATTTATTCAATGATCATAAATGTGCACAAAGTATAGCCTCAAACAATGTAATTCATTACCTTATAAATCTGTTAGATCATCTGCGTTGCACAAGTGTTCATACTAATCGAAATTCATGTGTATATTAAAAGCATGTAATTTTAGCTGCTATTTCGTTTGTCAACTTTTAAATCATTTTTAAATGAGTTAAATCATAATATTCACGATAAATTATAAAATACAAAAATCAGAATCAATCAAATACGGTTTGAACAGAGTAGCGTTGCAAAAAATAATTAAATTTGTTCACAAAATTTATCTTTTATTTATTTAAAGTAAGCCAACAGGGTTAAGAGCACTGCTAAGGTGTGCCACTAATAAGTTTCCGAAAATACTTACATAATTGAGAGGTTTTTTACTAGATTTAAATTTGCTTCCATCTAATATCCTTAAAAAATTATTATCCTGTGGGACACTACTAATGCAGCGATACAATGGAATCCAAATATGTTTTATAGCTTTGATATAAATAAAATACAATGAAATCATACTAATTAAGCAAGAATTATCAGAACAGCTGCTGTATTAAATGGCCCTTGAGCCCTAGGATTCCAGTTTTTCACGACTCACACCATCTCTTCAGGCACTTTAAACCTTAATACAACGACACCAACTGAAGGGATGAAATGCGCATGACCTACACATGAAAATACCTTTTTTATAACGCTTTACTTTGTTACGAAGTCATCAAACGGATTAAAGAAAAAACGCAAAGTATACAGGATGGTGGGGAGATTTGGGGGAGAGGGGAAGCAGGCCAAAAAATACGTGCTCCGAAATGGTTGGAAATGAAGGAAGAGATGAAATTGGGAAATGAGGGAATACAGGAAATATGGAACGGGGAGGTCACAAAAGGGAAAGAAGGGAAAGAGGGAGAGAGAAAGTCGAGAAGAAGGGGACGCGGTGGAATACGAAAGCAGAGTTTCGGCTTCCCTAACCCTCCCACCCAACCCGGCACCCCAACCGTCCCACTCCCCAGCCCCCATTTCCCTCGCTAAGTAGTAAGATACGACACCCGGCACGTTTCCAAATGACGCCCGCCTGCGCTCACAACGGAACTCTCGAACGCAATGCCACCTTCATCTGTTTTATTTCCTTACCCTACCCCCTTCATTCTCTCAAAAACCTCCCCCGTCATCACCAAAACGCCCTCCTCCAACCTGCCTTTCCCACCCGCATGTCTCCTTCCCCTATCTCTCAACCCCTCCCGGGACATATTTTGCCTCCCTCCCCACCCACGTCGTATCCTTCCCTCTCTCTACCTTTCTCCTCAACGCCGAACGGGATAGCAGTAAGATAAGGCAATACGCTTCAACGCTCCACTTATATAATCTTTTTTATGCCCTTTTCCCCAAACGAGGACTCTAAACGAATGATGTCCTACTCCATCTCTTCCTCTCTTTCTCTCTCAACTACTCTTTTTTGCGCACACTCTCTCAAGTTTTCTCTTCTCCCTGCGAAAAACACTGCAATTTTTGCGAAAGGAGCGAGATTAATTTAGCAGAGTTTTTGTTTCCTCTCAGAGACTTACAAGGCACAGAGATCGCTGTCTTTTGTCTAGTAACAGTGCCAGCGCTTTAGAGTACGATGAAACGGGTGGGATCTAGGTGAGATGGAACGCAATAATATGCTAATTTACGTAATATCTATGCAGAATCCTATTTTGGGTTTCTTTCTAAGCACTCATATTTTCCTCAAAAGTCTATGATTGAGTGATTATAAGATTTTAAATTGAGTCAACGAGGACAAGTTACGGCCCCGAATTAATTACAAAGACCGAGTGCACTATGTTGGGTTGCGGCTGTTTCAGATTTCCCTTACATGAATTGAACGCATTAAAAAATTAAAAGTTGGTAATTTCTGTATTTTTTCAAACAGAAGGATAAATAGAAAAGGCTAAGTGTAACCATCATGTAATTATTCATTCTACATCCGTAACATAATCAAAGATGAAATTTATGAATATAAGGCCTTATTTTCATAAATTCACATCTTGTCTTCATCTTATTTTCATAAATAGGCATATGGCAACCGTAATAAATGACCTCATTGCAACCACAATAATAAATAAATTAGCATGCGGAAAAAAATGCATGAGGCAACCAATATAAGTCCAGTAAATGATGAATTGCTCTTTCACATCGTTTGAATTCATAAGGACTTCTCAAGTCTTCCGTATATGTCGATGCTAGAAAAGTGATCGTTCCGCAAACCCTATAGCACTCGTAGGAAATGTTCCATAAATAACATTTATTTTAACATATCATGCTTATTTCTACAAACATTTCGTTGGGATATCGTTGCTTTTTCTACTTTAGTCCATGCTGTTTGTGAATGTGATTCAGAGGCAAATCGTAATAACAATGAAACTACTCCATTCAAAAGTAAAAATAGTTCCTTTAGAAACAAAAGTAACCACATTCCATTATTCTGTTGTTGCAGTAGTAGTTTTTAGGCGAGGCGACTGCTGAGGTCATTTGCGCCACAGGAAATGGACAGGAAAGGATGAAGGGTGGAGAGAAACCCGGCGTCGGCATTAGCCTACTCTTTACGAAAGGCGCCAAGGGGTCCACAGCTTAACGTCCCATCTGACGGACGGGCGTACTGACTCAAAGTGCCCTCCACAAAGCACCTCAAGTAGGGATCGAGATACCTCTGAAAAATATTCAACACCGCCGGGATTCGAACCCGCGTTCTCTGGGTGGGAAGCCAGTACATTATCCCGCGCACCATCTCGATCCCCTTATTCTGTTGCTATTCATTTGACTCTACTCTAGGTTGTAGTCTATTTTACGAGCATGTGGTTTTATTCCAGATTACGGATGGTGACCTAAAACCACCCGTCTCATGCCCTTGCGGTGGTTTAAATGGCATTGTGTATATGTAGACATACAGATAAAAGTACATGAAACAGTGGAAACAAACCACAGGAAAAGGCCGTGTATCAAAGATAAAATTACTAAATTTCAATATTTTAATAGCGCCGCCATCTTCGCTTGTGTTACAATATGTGGATATAACTGCGGAAATCGAAATATTAAGAAATAATTGTTTACTCTTTGGTTGTGTTCCTCTAAAGTTTGGTAACTTTTTTTCTAGAACATGAAAATGTGGTCTTAGTTTAAATGAAAGTCTTTCTAAAACAAATGATTATTTTGCACCAATTCTGTTGAGCATCTTTCAAGTACCTTATCTTCTAAAGTTCATCTTTACTCTAAAATTAAACTTAAATCTTTAAATAAAATCTATTCAACAGAAAAATATGTTTGAATGTAATATTTAAATGTATTTTTCTTTTTTGTTGCAAATGATTCAGACGCTTAACAGTTGGTTGAAGTATAACGCAAAACAATATTTAAGAAACTCAAAAGTTCTTACATGATTGTACGATACAAGGAATACTGATAACAGCTGATCTCTCATTAAAAATCGAGTAATAGGGCCACATCTAGCAGAAAAATTATCCTTTGCCGGTATACTATGAATTGAACATAACCGTATTGCTTAGAGAGTCGCAGATACATACTCTGCTAAATTTCATTCCCTTTTTTATGCTTATCTTTAGACTTTATCCTACGAAAACGACATCAGTAAATATTTAGGTGATTTTTATAGAAAAATATTTATTTATACCTAAACATTTAATGGTGCCGATAACTAATTTAGTAAAGCAAAAATATGTTAAAATTTATTTCCCTTAGTAAAATTGCAAAAAGTTAAATATAAACCAACATATAAACTCTGTAAACTGGAATATTATAATTAACGTAAAAATTTAGAAATTTTAAGAATAAAATTGTAAATATTCTTTGATTTGAGTCAAGGTACACCTATACTGACCAATGACATAATATGCCTCATGTTACGATATTTTACGAAGCCAATTATATACTTAATTGTAATATTCTTTAGCTAAGGATAAAATAAACTATGTGAACTAGTGATACGTATGTACCACGAACTTAGGAGTAATCGAACCACGGATTAATTTCTATCGGATTTCGTAATGAAATACCGATCCATTAATTCAAATAGTTGTGTAATGAAAAAGAAGTTAGCAGTTGGAATAGGAATATACATATCTTCATAAATATTATAGCAAGAGGATAAACAATTAATAATTACAAATAAGTATCAACGTTTCAATGCTAAAAAAATTTTTGAAACCCAGTTATAACAGTTAAAATGAAAATAAAGATGAATGGAGAAATACGATTCTTAAAAAAAATATCATCAGTCAGTTCACATTTCCGCCAAGCTATGTGCCTCAATGAAGGACCGTATGAATTTATTTATTTTAATAAAGACGTGGATTTTTTTACTCGTCTATACAAAAATTAACTCCATATAGTCACATCCCATCTGTTTTGTTACGTACGCCAGCCTACGATAAAAGCAACTCCGGGATGGAAACAAAATATCGCGCTCATTCCCTTGCTCGTAATGTTCCTCCCCTCCATAACGCGGTACGTTTCCTCCTCTCTCCCCCCACCGTGAAGAGTGTTCCCAACTCATCCCTTCCGACTCATTACTGAAACGAGCTCTCGAACTGGGAGCCTCCCTCAAAATACGTCCGCTTTGACGATTATTGCGCTTAGTCGAGCATAGCATCCGCCAGGGGCGTCAGTCGTGCTTATTCTCTCTCCAATACTCTGTCGAATTTTTTCCGCCACTAGAAGTAGGAAAAAGACACCAGACAATTTGTTTATGTGCCCTCATTTACTTATACATTGGCTACAGGTTTTTACCATATTTAACAACAATTTTTGAATTATATACATGCCTATAATTTAACTTGCCGGGCAGATGGTCTTAGAGTTAGAACACCAGCCTATTGAAAGATCCTGGTAAGCAATATTTTTGCACTTGTGATCTGCTCAATTTCGCCTTTCCAACCTTCCATGCATTTGCATATATATATATATATATATATATATATATATATATATATATATATATATATATATATATATATATATATATATATATATTACCGCCACTTTCCAGCATATATATAACTCTTTTTGAAAGTCTCACGGATGTGAATAATAACGTCTAAAATTTAGCACTAGTGGACAAAAACACAGATACACACAAAAGAGACTCATTAAGTTTCGAATTTTCGGTGGTCGCAGCCACCTTCATCAAAGAAGACAGGAACAGGACTGCAGGGAATACCAGGGCTGAAACAATGCATTGAATAATGCAGGTGGCTGCGACCACCAAAAATTCGAAACTTATTGAGTCTCTTTTGTGTGTGTTGTTGTGATTTTGTCTGTATCCACTAGGGCTAAATTTTATACATCATATATATATATATATATATATATATATATATATATATATATATATACTCATATATACAGAAACTTATAACTATTAATACCAATATATATATATATATATATATATATATATATATATATATATATATATATATAATCATTTATATAGAAACGGATACAAAGAAAAGAGATAGGAACACACAAAGGACAAACACAGGAGAGTTGGGGAAGGCGGAATCCAGCAGATCACGAATGTAAAAATATTTCCTAGACCGGGTCGCACCTAATACCTCTCTGTCTCTCTATATCCAATTGAGATACTACCTCCACTTCGGTAGAGACGTGAAGAGCGGCATTTGGCCCAAAGAATCGATCTTAGTATTTTCCTAAATGTCTTGAGGGCAGTATTGAGCTAAATACTTCCAGCATAATAATAATAATAATAAACATATAACTATTAATACCAAATAGTGGCTATTGAGCAATTCTTAAAGTCAGTTAAAAGAATACACGATATTTTATTCCTTGCCCGATGTCTTATTCTTCCATACTCCGTTAGACCTTGAAAATTCTGTTTATGTTATGGTTTACAACTATTTTCCTTTTATATATTACTTCATCCATCGCTGTCGGTGACTTGATGTGGTTTTGCGGGTTTTCTTCCATCCATATGTAAATGCAAAATGTTATAATGAATTCAGCAAATGTTGCACATTTTCTAGCATCTATATTTTTCTAACGGCATAAATATCTTTAAAGTTGGAACTTGAACTTGAGTTAAAGTATGGGTTAGCAAGGCTTTGAGCTCCAATCTTTTACGTTTGAGGAAGATATCAGTGACTGAATCGTCAGCAGAGCCTCGCAGGAAGCGAAGAGTAGTAGAGGCCCACACCCGTGCTCTTGTGTGTCTCCAGATATCTTCAGGAAAAACGAGGAGGTTAGGGTGGCGAACTGGGGTAAAGCAAACAAGCGACTCAGACTCTCGGTTACCGAGGCAACATAACCGATGAAGTAACGAGGAGCGAGTGGGATGTCGTGCGTGAGAGAGTTGGAAAAGAGAAGGAGAAAGGTGAAAATGTGTATCTTTAAATATATCTTCCACTACAAGCTATCATAACTGTCAGTATAAAGGGACGCTACATAAATTACGTTTCGTAGTCCAATTTTCGGAAAGTTTTTAATTTTACGTACGTGTTGTTTTCTAATGCTTTGGTCGAGAAATTTGAGTAATCTATCATCCTGGCTTCCAAACCCACATATATTCACATTTTACTCCTGCTCATCCAAATAATTTGTGGCAAACATGCCAAGTATTCATGTACTCCAACGGTGAATTCGATTTTCTTCAACGATATAATTGAAATTTTAACTACATAATAGTTGAAGCCGTCTTTGTAATCCTCATGTCTCTTGTGACTCCTAAATAAGCTTCCCGATACTAATATGACCCATCATCTCGGTCCATGATGACTCTTCCCATAACTAACAGTTTTTCTTCATATTCTTCAAAAATCGGAAATCAAGTCCTTCAGTTCAAGTTCTCAAGCACTGGGCACATTCAAAATAGCACCTCTCATTAAATTTTTCCCATGAACCCGTTCTTTATATTGTTTTGTGACTCCTAATTCCTTCAATTCTGATCCATTGATGCTCTTAACGTACTTTCCTCATGATAAGCTCCTTATTGACAAAAGACCTACGTGGTTCACTTAGCTCACTATCCATGGGGTATTTCTTGGCCTTTCCTTTGCGTTTGCGCTGACATTTACTTCTCTCTTCCTTTCCCAGTAATCCTTACCAACACATTGGTTTTCGAATCTTATTGGAGACAATATTCATTACAGTTTATTTGGCCGGGTGAATGGGTAATTTCTTGAGTACCCGGGTTTGAATCTGAATGAAATATTCAAGCTCACTCACCATCACCCAATTGAGTGAATTTTCGAATTTTTTCCTGGGAACCCTCAGACGGTCCAAGTAAGAGAGCGGTCCCTTACACCATGTGTTAAATTCACACGCTAATACCAGCTGGGATCTACCTCTGAACTTATCTGACCAAACTTCTATTTATGTGGTAGCCCAACTCATTTCACCTAGCACCACTAATTCTGAGATCAATCGAAAGACTTAATAAAGAAAAAGGCCTTTCAATGACTAATATGCCGGTAGATGACCGCGCCCATGATGTGATATTTAGAAGGGAAATGGGTTTATGCCCGAGAAGGCTGTGCTTCGTACTTGGAGGCGCAGTGCGTCAGGTGAGGGGATTTGTAGGGGTGGGATGGAGAATAAGGGAAGGGAGCGAATGAGCGGAGCAGCTAGGCGGGAGCAGTCGGATGCCGCAGCGGCGTCTCGTAACGGCAACAAGCAAGTTTGCTTTGGCTTCACCGAAAAGCCATTGCGGGGTTGCTGCGAGTAGATGCAAAGCCTCCCCTTCTCCCGTCAAACAGCAAAATCTCTCTCGGGAAAGCGCTACCGGGTGAGAAGCGGCGGGTTCTAGATTCCCAGGCGGGACTATGGAGGGATGGGGTTGGAGTCGGTGGAGCGTCACTGGAGACCGCTCAGAAAATTCCGGAGAAACACACAAAAGTCTCCCGCCCACACAGTTCACACGACAAACATACGCACTCCATCAAATTCGCGCGTGGGTCTTCGATCGCTGAAGGAGACTTTACCGGCGTCTTGACGCTCGCTCCAGCATCTCGAGGAATTTGCGAAGGTTTACGACCGGCTTGTGACACTAAGACACGGAGTCGGATGGAGCTAATTAAAATCTTAGATCAAATCCTCCCCAATATGCACAGATAGTTCCATCTCCGCACAAATAGCTTCTATTTCTTTTTTTACTATGGTCTCTTCCCGTTAGTCATGTAGACTACGAGACTCCGTTAGATTTAATATAGTTAAAATGTTACCAGTCCATCACGAATAGTTTCTTTATCTTAATGCCATCGAGATAGTAATCGCCTTTTATCTAGATTGCTTATTAATGATTATCTTTATCTCTAGTAAAATTTGTAAAAAAATACACATTATAAACGGCGGTTATATAAAAAGGCACATATATTTACAATGTACTTTGAAATTAACTAGCTTTCCTATTTTCTACTAGAAATATAGAAATGATATTGTAGACCACTCTTAATCTTGTACATTTTCTATGATATGAAAATTGATGTTACCATTAATCGTATGCCATTAAATTAAATGTATTCTTTTTCAAGAATGATTTTGCTTGCTAACAAGAGTATGCTCAAAAAAATATTTATTTCATTTTACGTATTTTGAGCTAGCATGACTAAATTTATATTATTTGAAATAGGGTAAAGAAAAGCGGTACAAAATTAATTCCGTATTTATCAGTGGAAACACCCACGTTATTGTTCATTTAACATCAATCAAATTTTTTAGAGAAGGAACAGAAAATGTGCATAGCAGAGAATTTTTATGTCTCAAATTTTGGTATTACCAGATGACTGAATATCATCAGTCAATGTTCATAGATATGATATTCCAAAGCTTACTGCTTCTTAAGGACATGTATTTAATAAGCACAAAAGTCCTATGTATTTTAATGTGTTATTTGTCTTTTATCCTCCAGTTACTAAGGAGAATACTTAAATTAAATTAATCAAAATACTAAAATACCTAAGTGTAAGATTTTAAATACAAAAAATGTGCTTTACCTGTACATGATAATTTAATTCTAAACCTACCTAAGCGGTATATATTCGTTACTTAATGTGAGTTTCCTTCAAAGTGATGTGGCTGTACTCGTATTTACGTGTCACCTTTCAGAAATGAGCTTGAAGTTTCAGCTTGGAGAGTCTTTATGCTGAACAATCAAACATCACGAAAATACAACACTGAGTATGGGGCGATCCGTAAAGAGTTATTTGAGCAAAAAGGGAGAGGGCAGAAATAACATCCTTAAGTTATGAAGACTTGCCAATGTAGTTTAACTGCCTGCTACCGAAAAATTTATTGCCGGTTTTTCTTCACAATCTCTTTAGAATTTTGTAAAACGCGAATCCTTCTCTCACCTCCTAAACGAAACAAGATGTTGATGATGGACTATGTAAGTGTAGAGTATACTATTACACTTTGAGGATAATTTGAGGAACAATCCAACCTCGTCTTCAGAGGAGAATTGTCTCGGGCAGATCAAAGACAAAAAAATTCAAAATCTCATTTTCTGCCATGGGCGATAGTCGTCTGAGGATGAACGCGGCCCTTTCCAAAAATTACGTCGTTCCCTTGCGACAGAGTCATGTGATAAGGACCGCCAGTCATTCGCCGGAGAGCTTTCGCTTTTCATAGGAATCGCTTGACGTAATATCTCTGATTTTCTCTGGCGGAAAGTTAAAAAAGCATAGATTTAGCGGGAAAATGAGTACGGGAAGGGGGAACTCCGAGTCCTGTTAAGAGTGGAGGATGAAGGACGGTTCTAAGTCGAGGAAGGAGGATGGGAGGAGCTGGTGGGCACCAGGGGGTGTGATGAGAAAGGCGGCCTCCGACCCTCAACCTCGCCGCCAACTCCTTTCTAGCAGCCCCCCCCCCCCCCGGAACACGTGCGAGCTTTAAAAATGCCTCGTGAAACCCGGAGCAGGGGAGTCGCGTCGGGGGCGGTGAGGGTGGGTTGAACACGGGGGTAGGAGTTCCCTTCTTCTCACAGCGAACGTGACGGGAGGGAATTGAGTGACGGCCATAAAACGTGCACGGGGTGGCGGGAGCTGAAGGGAGTGACAAGCAAAAGGCAATGGCGGGAAAGAAACCGAGTTTGAGTCCATAGGGGGAATGAAGGGAGTCCGATTAAAGCGAAGTCACGTATACCTTATGAAGACTCAGTAATTAAGTTATTACGTTACAATATAGACTAAAGCTTGAAAGTAAAATTAATTCAAGCAACTTCTATATAGTGCTACAAGACAGCATTGTAAATAAAGTACTACCTTAAGCAATATAAAAGGTCTGTCGTAAAATTAGTTTTACTTATTTTTATACCAGATATACGGACGGACGGGCGGTGGTTTCTCTGGCTGGGTTCGAGGGAGGGAAGTCTCAGAAAAGGTTGGAAGCCGGTGGCAGTTGGGCCTCAGTCTTTGCGGATCGTTCATTTGTGAACGGTAAACACATTTATTACTTTTATGTACCAATTTGATAGAATGACCTCACAGTGGGATTTATTTTTCATGGTCGACTCAAGTAAATCTATAAATATATTGATGCAACTCTTTTGCCTATTTTTTCTGATTTCTTGGTTGATCAAAAAAATTGAATTATTTTGAATACATATTCTCGTTTTCTTAAAGCAAAGGCCCTATTTTCACTATCATCGATAATTGAATACAATGAAGTATCGTGGATTATACGGTAACAATTAATGACTTGGGAATTGATTTGCTGTGATTGCCTATGATCAACACCTCAAATTAATGCTTTGAAAAACTGTCACGGTACATATGCTATATTAATATAATCTTGAAGAAAATTTTAGTGAATAAAGTGAAGTTCAATGTTACTCCAAATAAAAAGAGCATTTAACTTTTATACATCCTTCGGCATTTAATATTACCTGGATTATCATTTTCAACAAAACAAGCGCTGACAAGGCCTATGCCAGACTATTAAATCAGTCTTAGATGTAAGCTTTCATTTTTCTATAGTGTCTACAAGTATCAGTTTGGTTTTTGTTATTGAAAAATGTTATTTACACACAAAAGGTACATAGATCAAAATCATTGTATTCATAATCGCATCTCTCATTTACAGAATGTTTCCTTATTCGTATCTCCATATGAAAATGTAGGCAACTAAGTTAATTATTGTTTTGCTCATGAATATTTACATGAACATAGAAACAGTATCAGGAATCATTAAGACAACTACTCGTATCAAAAGTGCATAAACGTTTTAGAGTATAACACTCTGAAACTTATAAGTTTACTTAAAAAACAAATTTTTAATAAACATAACCTAGAGGAAAACATACAAAATAACTCACATATTAATGTACAGAATATTTAAATGTACTTTACTTATGTTTAAGGTTCTGTTTTCAAAATTGGAGAGGTAAATCTAAAATCCAGTCTTTTTAACCAGGAGTGTCTCGGGTATAAATATAAAAGCACGTTGAAGCTACCTTGAGAGAAATAAGTTTAAAAAATACCTAAGTAAGTTTAACATGAGTAAACATTTTTTAGTTATTACAAAAACACTTGTTGATATGCTCTTGATAGGCTGGATCATAATTTGACTGAGTTTCCCGGGCGAGTGAAAGGAATGCCAAGTGGAAAGGGCATGCTCATAAAACATTAAGCGGGCGGCAACTCTTGAGATCCGCGGCGACGCGCGTGATCAGATGCCATCAATCACCACGAACACGAGACGTCCCGGCGGCGACCAGGCGTACATCCAAATTCCTTAACCGGGGACGCAGTTCGGATGGGCTTTGAGCTACGCGTCATCATCTGTCACCGTCATAGAATGGCTTTACCAAGTCAACATCAATTGGACGGAAAGGATTTTAGATTAGATTCTTTCCTAAGGCTTATCCCTGGCGCGCTTATTGTGCAAGCGATTTCCATGGCAACGAAGCCCTAGCGCCAGGTGTTCCACAAATTGGCGACAGCCTCTCTCCAGACCCAACCCCTACTTCCACAACCAATTCGCCCTCCTCCCACGACCCACCCCCACCAAGTGAAACTCCTTCCCTCATCTCCATCCCCACAAATTCCCCTTGGTTTCTATAGTTCTCGAACCCCCTCCCCCTGAACCCCTCCTCGCTCTCTCCAACACCATCTCCTCCCGATATTCTCCCTACCGACGCGTTTCCTCTCCATTTCTCACTTCGGCAAAAGCCTGAAAAAAGAGAGAGGAAACGGACGCTTTGAAGGCAGGAAATTCCAACCCACGCAGAAATCCATCGATGGTAGAATAGGAAGGAGAGGGGGTTACTCTAGGGAGGCCAGGAGAGATAGAGAATGGGAGGAATCTTCCCTCCCAGAGCCACCCTTCCCTCACCCAAGGCAGCCACCACTTCTCTCACTCTCTAAGCCTTCAGGTCGGCTGATGCCGGAGGAAAAGCAAATTTTTCACAAATATGAAACCAGCGGGAATGAACAAATAAGGGGATGAAGGTGGCGGTGAAGGGAACTTGGAAAGGAGAAAGCAAGCAAGGGAAGGAAATAAGAGACAGAGGGAGGAGTGTAGGAAAAATAAGGCGACGGATAAAATCGGAGGAGGAAGGAAAAAACTGGCGCAAAAGACTTCTATCGAATGTGTCATGGGAATTGGATTGATTGATTGAAGCAGGAATTTGACTGGTATGCATGGGTGTTTGCCGACAGAATACGGACTCGGGTCTCAGGCATATAACATGCACACATATATAATAAATACATACGCACACACAGGAAGGTGAATATTTTTCATCTATCCGTCTACACATTGTGAAGGGCTATAAAAGTATTCTGGAGCGACGTGTATGCTTATGCACATGTCCAATTCACATATTTTATAGTCTGCACAAGGAATTACAGAAAAAGTTGCCCTCGTCTTTGCCACGACATCTCGAAAATATGAAAACCAATATATGATATATTCCCATGTAGATGTATAAAAGGAAACATGGGTAGCGGGATTGAAGCTTACCAAAGAGGCTTAAGAGAGATTTTAAAATTTTCCATCGGATGAGCATTTTATGCTGATAAAACTAGGGACATTTATTAATGCTGCAAATTGCATATATGTAGCAATGAGCTCTGAATGATAGCAAGTTGTGATTCCCGCATTACTACTCGCAAAATTTGATATTTTAGTCATTATCACTATTGTATCTATCTGCTCTAAAAAATTCCTAATTGCTAATTGGACGCATTCTCCAAAAATGTGAATTAGTTTTTTTACTGAGTAACGTGATGATGTAGTTGTTTAAACTGTTATCTCTTAAAATGCTATGATATTAGTCGCCGTGGAAACACATATCCTATTATTGCATAACCTGTAATTAGGTCAAGTAAAATCAAAGTGACATAGCAGATAACCATAAACACAGTAATCAATCCTAAGTTCGGTTTGGTAGGTGATGGTAGAGTATATCCAGTACTAAGCCCGACGGCGTCTGAAAGTAGCACATCAGGATAGGGGAGCCAATTACTTTCCATGTGCCGGTTATAGTTTCCCAGGAAGATCTGGTACCCGAAAAATTGCATATCTTCGGTGGAGCTGCAGGTGCCTAGAGAGGCTTGCCCAAGAATCGGACCTGGGACCACCGGTGAATAGTACAACACTCTATCCCTGGACTCGCACGATGCAAACATACACATACACCCACATACATACATATATATATATATATATATATATATATACATACATATATATGTATATATATATGACTGAGTCGTTTGGAAGAAATAGAAGTAATGACCGAGTCTGTCTATAGTCCGATATCTATATCTTCCGATGAAGACGGAGCAGAATTCCGTCGAAATGATCAAGAAATAACGCATGAGTGATCTTTTTATTTGTGTCTATATTGTTTGCTGCTGTCCAATTTATTAATATATATATATATATATATATATATATATATATATATATATATATATATATATATATATATATATATATATATACACACGTTCAAACACGAAATCCCGCCAAACGGCGAAAAAATACTCATGCACATAGTAATAGATATAAGGAAATGGGATAGAAACACAAATAAAGGACGAACACAGCAGAAGTGGGGAAGGCGGAATCAGGCAAATCACGAGCGTAAAGATATTTTCTTCCTTCCCTCCCTCTACTGCGTTTGTCCTTTATATGTGTTCCTATCCATATTCCTTATATCTATTTCTATTTGAATGAGTATTTATTCGCCATTTTGCGGGATTTCGTTTTTGAATGTGTATTAGGCCAATATGGCTCGTCTCTTCTTCTGGCTAAGCGTGCCACGAAACGCACTGTTCTTATCCTTTACGATGGTGTATGATTTCTTTACTACTATCCCTTCCTCTGTGTGTCTTGTCTACTTCTCCTTTGGAGGGTGAAACAGCTCCCGAACGCCATCTCTTGGCCAAAGAATCGGGCCACGTGGTTGTTTAAAGCATCGCAGATCTGAGTGTTAACTACGTTTCCTGGATAGCTCAAGTGGTTAAGAGCCTCAGCCCGGCAAGTGGAAAGATCCGGAGTACAAATCCCGGTCTAGGAAATACTTTTACTCTCGTGGTCTGCTTGATTCCGCGTTCCCCACCTCTCCAGTGTTCGTCCTTCATGTGTGTTCCTATCCCTTTTCCTTATATCTGTTTCTATATTAATGAGTGTATATATATATATATATATATATATATATATATATATATATATATAATATCTAATATTGGATTTAATATATATATATATATATATATATATATATATATATATATATAAAAGCCAATATTACGTGGCATTAAGTAATTTTCAAATTTAAGTACTTAATTTAATTACTAAATTTAAATTATATAAATCACAAATTTTATATGCTACTTAATTTTTTTAGAGTGTGGTACGTTTTCCTATAACCCTTGAGACTAATTAAGATTAACCCAGAGAGTGCTCAAAACCATTCTTTTAGAAACTGGAAGAAATGCGAACAATAAAGAATGTTAAATAATCTGAGCTTAAAGCTTCTTTCATATCCCTACGGTCAAGTTATTTCCTTTGATTTGTAATGTGTGCATGTACTTTGTCAAAAGACCCACGAAAATAGAATACAAGTACAAATTATTTGCTGCTAGAATGTTAATTTAAATCAAACCGATATAGACTTAATTCTTATGAATAAATCTATTCTATTAATATGCATGCTGTTAGTCACTATGACTTGTAAGCAATTATAAATGAAATATATTTCAAATGTGGTTTATTTTAGCGTATACCATCAACCTTTCTATTATGTGCATGTCACTGATACGACATTATTCCACCCCTAACAAGTTTCAATGCTTAAATATAAAATAACTATTGCTTATACCCTACATGCAGAAGGTAAGCTGCATTAATACAGAAAGAATTCCATTTTGTTTAAACGATATGCATGTAAACAGTAACAACTCGGGTGTTTTATTTCTGTGGCGCACTTATATTGGCCATCTGTGCGTAATGCAGAGTTCAATGATATTTCGTTTTAGTATTGTCCTCTTAGTACAGAGGTTTCATCTTTAGCTACATAAATATGGCGTACAGGCATTTTTTTAAACCATGTTAATTGGTTCTTTTTATGCAAGGGGATGCAATAACACGCAGCATAGTCAGTATTCCCTCGTTATAAATAAGTTAGATGAAAAATTAAAAGTTGGTTGGCAATTTTGTGATAGCATTGGTATAAAAACGAATCAAGCATTAACCAAAGCCATGGACTATGAAAACAACGTCAATCCACCGATAAACCAAGAATTTTGGGCAAATATGGCACAGTTAAAAGTAACCAGCAACTGATACACTAGCAATAGTTGGGTAGAAATGTTTAAAAAATAAGATCTTAGCAAGTAGTTCTGGCATAATAAAACATGGGCCATTATAAAAATAGAGTATGTAACTTTAAGCTTTACTTTCTTATGAAGGAAATAAATGTGAATAAAAATGCATTTAAATAAACGAAATTATTCAAACTATTGACTGCTTTTGCTCAATGAGCGTAGAGTTAAACTCACAAACTCAGTACGTTCACCAGGGTATGATGTTGAAATTTAAACAAGATAATAATGATTGTCAGACCCTTTCAATGCGCCCCTCGATTTTTCTTAAAGGTTTAAAAAACCAAAAATCAAGCGACTTCCATTTAGCAAAATTTTATGAAATTATTTGGGTAATGAATGTGTCTAACAACGAGCGACTGTACGCAGTGACCTAAAAGGCCCCAGTGAAAAAATTTGACACCCTTTTAATCAGTTCCGCGAAACACTGTCAATTGCTTAAAAAGGAGAGGCATCATTACAAAAGTGAATCCGAAGGTTTTTCTAGTTTTTCAAACTAATTGTAGTATGTGCTCATTATGTCGCTTGCATTCTCAAAACTCATTGTGAAATTGGTCCCTATTCTCTCCCTAGATTTTATTGCAGATAGGAAATGAAATATATCTGGGTGAGGTGCAAATAAAATGGAAAGTATCTCAATCTATAAAAGGTTCAAGGAGTGAGGACTGCCGAGATCGCGAGAGTTGGGTTGCTGGCATATGTGAAGAAACCCGCGAGAAAATATGGGAGCATCGGTAAGGAAAATTCCCAAGCAGAAAATGATTCTTGAAGAATATGTCTCTACAGAGAGAAGGAACTTGCGAAAGAATGGAGAGAATAGAGAGAGGGCGCGATGGTTATACTAGCCCGAGGTTCACGTAAAAAATTCATGTGAAGGAAATCAATTCTAGTCCATAGTTGTTTCTTAAAACCATGAGATGTATGGAAGAGCACGAAATTTTTCCTAAGAAATTTGGGCAATGAATGGGGCAATATTCCATTAATAGTACCTACGGAAAAACATTCTTTACGCAGCGAGAAAAGAACAAATTGGTTTTGGTCGGTAATCTATCGTATGTAGAAAATAATATTCTATTACATTTCCATATTTAATGCATCAGTTGAGTATTATGTGAAAACTAGGTAAAATGAAAAATAGAGAAACGCGCGACGGCCTTTATCATGATTCAAGAGAAGGAAATGTCTCAGAGTTTTAGACTCGTTTCATTGCTAGAAGTTGACATACAGCGAGGACTATGTTTTTGACTGTTAGAAATACAAACGGCAGGTTGACGCATCGAAATAGTACGTGAATAAGAGGCATTCCGAGTTAATCAACACAGACCACACAGTGCCCGTACAGAGAAACATGTATCAGGTGTACGGAGCTCGCTTACTTGGAACGCATGGTCCGGTATGTCGAAATGTATACTGAAGCGGAAGCAATTTGCTTAGTTGAGGGAGAGTGGCCAATATGGGATGCATAAGTTGAAGCTCTTGCTGAACGTATTTGCACAAGAGAAGAGTACGCCCACTCCTACGATGTCACGAAATAGAATTTGAATTACAATCAAAAGCACTCTTTGATGATCTCTGGGTAAAACGTATGCGAGTGTTAATAGATTTGTTTTGAAATCCAATTCATGGCAATATATTATTTTAGAAAACTATTTATTAAGTTCAATTCTTGGTAAATTCCAAACGGACATGAAAAGGCATATTAGTCTAAATTTGGAGGTACGGTAACTCAATGTATGAGTATTGAGCAAGTAAATTGGAAAAGGCGTTTTATCAGTGGACGAAAGTTATAGTTATGCCCTCAACCAAATGGATTAAATGCCTTGAAAAAAAGGAGTTGCACCTTCTCTCAAAGTCTCACCGAAAGAATTTTCGACCTTTACTTGGTTTGATACCGATATTATTGTGGCAGTAAACCATTCCGAGTGAGTGACTCATGAGAAAAGAAAACTGTTACTATTGTTGGTACCATAAATAGAATCAAAGTCAAAATTATTGAAATATTTTGACCATAAAGTTTTGTGAATGTATTAAAGTTAGTGCTAGCACATAACCAAAATATAGGTACGCGACAGTGTGAAGCAAAAAATTTGCTGCTTCTTGATGAATCAAAATAATAAATAAGAAAATATTTGAAAAAATAGCAGGTATTAAAACCTCATGTAATATTAAAAACATAAAAATTAATATTCAAACCCAAATTCGAGAAATTTCCATGGTACAAAGGGGATGGAATTGGAGTTTAAGGGATGGCAATGTAGAGAGGGTAAAAGACCTTATACGCATCACCACCTTGTTTTCGTATATACGAAATAAATATTACTGAAATCGCCATCCTCAAAAAGCGTAAAATGCTTCAAGATACGTAAGGTAGAGCGACTAGAAATCTTTTTTTTTCAGATATTCTCCCAAAAAGGTATGGATTTTGACGGGCAGATAATCAAAGCAGGTCAAAAAATTGAACATTTGAGAGCATCTCACGGAGACCACGACTATTCGGGGATCCTGAGGACGAACCTTGCATTACTTTACGTATGACAAGCGTAAACTGAAAAAAGAAGGAGGATGTTTGTCGAATGGCTTAGAATTCAACGCCTGGGCCATATAAAAAAACGCAAACATAAGTTACAGGGCATTGATGCCGGTAATGAACATCGGGATTTGTGTATGGATTGGTAAGATATGGAAATAGAATCGAGTGGGATTTCTTTAAAAAGAGAATGGACGGGATTGTGGAAATCATGGAAGGAAAATACGGAGGGAACGGACGAAGGAGGAAAGAGAGATGGAGAGATTTTCCTGGGTTTTGTTTAAACAGCTCGTTACTATGGTGACGCGGTGAGAAAGAAGGCAAATAAAAGTTGAGTATAGAGGCAGGAAATATTTATAACCCGAGTCTCCACAGAAAGAGGAGGAAGTTGGCTTTTACCGCAGCTATCCCACCTTTACCCTAGGCGTGCTGGTCCTCCACTTTTATGCACTACTCGGGGAATATCCCCTCGGTCATGAACAGAAGGAAATGCACCAGCACCCCCACACGCGGGCACCTGGCGCATAAACCACGTTCTGCTGCTTCGCACTACCCATATCCAGCAATTCTCAAGTGAAGTTTTGGTTGGGGGAGAACCTACACACCTCTATTTCCCTAGAAAATTCCTGTCCACATTCATAAGATCCCTCTCAGCAAGCGAATTTGATAAACTTCGTCCCTTATCAGACATTATTTCCTAATTCCTGTAAAATAGTATGTTGTTTGTCTTTTTTCCGGGAGGGATATTTTCGCCGAATGAAGACGTTTAATTGAAAAACTTCCTTCTTCCGCGTGACCGCCACCGATGAGGAAGGAGGCTGTTCCCCAGATGGCGTGGGCGCAGCGGGTCCTCCCATAACTCCCGCGCCCTGCCGGATACGCGCTCTTTCGGGCCGTGATATATGTATGTCTATCGCCTGACGGGTGCGCGGCGTGTATTTTCCCTCGAATCGCAGTGGATTTTTAAGCATTCAAGCCCGATGGAATGCATTTCAATTGAAAAGAGCCGCCGCATATGCTTTTTTATTTTGCCATTCTGTTTTCTGAGGTACCGAGCGCATTCCTTCCTCCTTATTCTCTGCGACTGAATAAGCAGCGGTAGTCATCGCCTACTATGACGCGCAAAATTTCGGATGGACGCTTTCCTGTAAATTACAAAAATAGCTGCATATCAAACACTTCCCTTGAACAAAATCCGCCTCGTGGGTGAGATCTTTGGTGTAATGTGTAATGAACTAAATCATGAAACATAACTTCATTAGACTTGTGACCGTTGCATTAGCCATTAAAAAGTACGTGAAGGACTACATGACGTGAAAAATATCAAAAATGCCCGTAAAGTTCCTCTGTCGATAGAGTATATACAGTGAAATAGGTATTAGCAATACTTCCAAAATATGATTTATTTTCTAAGTTTCACATCTTCGAAAACGTTTATGATTATGCAACTCAAAAAGAAAGAATAGTAGCCAAACGATTGACGATAAAAAGGTAATTAAGGTTTTTTTTTAATGGAAAACGTTACCAGAAAATAATTAATATTACTCCATTTAGAATAGTTTATTCAAGAATAAAAACTATCTCCTAAATTGTAGCAATATGCTGGGAAGCTGGAAAAAACGACTGTTAGGAGAAATTCGGTTAAAAAGTATTATAAAAGTAAACATATGACCGTTAGTAACAAATGAATAAATCCTAGGAGGTTTGGACGAAGAGGGAAGGCTTTGAGAGGCGCCTGGGGATACATGGAACGAGGAAGTTAAAGGAGAAATTCCAAGAATAATTTACGAAGGAAAAATAGAATTACAGGTAAGAGTGAATTGGCAAAATATGCGAAGTAACGGATAATGTTAAGGAATGTGCATCTAAAGAAATAAAAGAATTTGAAAGAAACTGAGCATTTATTCGCTTTCCCTAAAATAATGGCAATACGAATTTGGAATTGAGGTATCTTTAACCGATTCATAATTATTGTAATTCTTTGAAAGTATCTGTGCATAAAATATGCCAGTCTTCATTTCACTTATTATAACTTTGATAAACTCATATAATTAAGCATTAATATTTAAAACATGTTTTCTTTTTTAAGTTTGAATTCATTTATCATTTGCGCTGTGGGAAAACGAAAATCAAAAGCTTTTTATATTTGCTGACACAATCATATTATTATCCACTCCTGTTGTCCCATTTCATGGAATGAAGAAGAAACTATAATTGACCAATATGATTTTATTCTTCAAAATATACGAAATTCATTATAAATAAATGGTTAATGACATCAGATATTTGTCAAATAAACAGGTCCCTCCGCATTAGAAAACAATTCTAATTTGGATAAGCTAGTCGACAAATGAATACCCAAGAGCGGCAAATATTTTCGTGAAACACCACTATGAGATGGCAATAAGGGTAGGTAAAACTGCCATACAAAGGCGAGGAAAGGAGCTCTATTACCGAAAGGAAGAAATGCATGTTACCTTAAATGATTACGTCCCAATATTTCTAAACATGAAACTGTTGGTGGTGAAGAGAGAACGGTTGCAGTTCAGTAATTCTTCCGTGGCACGAAACTATAGGAATTGTGATTCGTTTAGTATTTCTTCGACAGCACAGCAATGGTCAATTTTTCCATCCAACTTTACCAAATCCGCATACTATCTTTCCTTCATTCCACACCTATGATTCCTCGAGCCAATGGTTGGAGCAGTACTATCGAGTCACTCTCGCGAGGTCTTGAAACGCCGGTGCCGCAACTATTACTAATACGGATTCAGAATGGAGCACGATAGAGAGGATCTCCGCATTTTGGTCTTCCCGAAGGTCTACCACAGTCGTGGCAAAGAGCAGATCCCACCCCATGCGCGAGCAAAATTGAGTCCCGGCAACAAAAATCTGAAACCGACATCAGGAAGTGATAAATCTCTCAAAAGATTACCCCCGACCAAGGGGATCAAGATTCCCGGGAGCGGGCCGCGGTGACGAGGAGGCCACTTTCCCCCGTCGCCGATTTGGGTAAATTTATCGCCCAGGAAAATATCGGAAGCTGCGGGGGGGGGGGTGAATGGTTTATAGAGATGGAGGGATGTTTTCAAAGATTAACGAAAAAAAGCATAAATGTGCATTCTAGGTTGGGTTTTTAGTTTGGAGAATAAAAAAATGTGTGTAATGGCGGGCAAATTATGATTAGAAGCAGTAGGAATGTAGTTCTATAGGGGAATGATGGAATTAAAATGAGCGATTGAATATCAAACCAAATAAAATAAGAGAAAACAGGAATATTGTCGTGGAACACTTTTACTCATCAATGGCCAAATAAAAGCAAATTTAGAGCGAAACGGAAATATTACGAAAAAGAAAATTGATTATGAGTAAACGGGAACCGTTAATGCAAGATTCTAAAAAGAAGAGATTTGTTGGAGCGATGAGGTCTAGTAGAAGAAATGAGGTTCATCAAACCAAAATTCGAATTGTTATGATGAAAACACGCACTCAAATTTTCAATTTCTCGTCTCCTGTTTCAAGGAAGAGTTCCCTCCTCCCTGAGAAAGGTGGCTTGGCCACCGAAAATTCTAATACGTTTGTTTCTTCTCATTTTTGTGTGTTTCTATACAATATATATATATATATATATATATATATATATATATATATATATATATATATATATACAATGTATATATATAACAAGCATACATACGTTTGTATACATATGTACACTTACACAGCAGTACTTTCACCCATTTTTTTATTTTTTAACCGTGATCATCATTGGATTGGAAGTTACACTCTTTCACGTTACACAAAATGAAACCCCGCGGGGAGAACGAATGGTCCGGTGACGAGGGGGAATTTGCGGCGGGGATGAGGGAAGAAACGTAAGCCTCTCCGAAGCCTCCCCTTTTCTGGGTCGACATTTACCCCCTCCACCCCTTGACCTCCCATTTGCTCATTAATACGGAACATTTCGCCGTCACTCTACCACCAGGCTCCCCGGAAACCCCAAAAAGTCCGAACCGATACGCCCTCCCCTCCTCCCTCTCTCCCCGCCCCATTCTCTCTGCGGTCCATCGGAGCTACAGAAGTGGAGGAGCGGGTGAGGGAGGCAGGGGGAAAGGGAAAAGGATATCGGCCAGAGGGGAGCAAAGGAGGGGAATTCAGAGCGCTCTCTCTCTTTCCACCGCTGTCCTGGATCCAAAACCTTCCCCACCCCAGTTAATCCTCGACTACACATCAGGCGAGCAAAAAGCAACCACGAAATTCGAGGGTAGCGGATACTCTTCGCGGCCTTGCTTTGTCCCCCTCACTCCTACCCTCCCACCGCCCGCCACGACTTCTAAATCCCACACACAAGCCGACTATTCCCCACACCTCCTTGCACTTTCCCCCTCCTTCGGTGACCAATGTCGGAAACAACGACGGAGAGTAATGGTCTCCGTTTCTTCCGAAAGCCCTTATTTTGCGGTGCGATCGAAGTCCCACACACTTTGCAAATTCTACCCTGTTCTATACACCGTGGTTTCTCTTCATTTGCCAGTCGCCACAGTAGGACCGTGGGGAGGAATGAAAACTACGGTGCTCAAAGACCCCTTTAAATAGGAGTTGATGTCAATGCGAGAGTATACCCATCGCATGCCTTTAAAACGAATTGTTCATTTGCCCAGCACACTTTCCATCTATGTGCTCCAACATGCAGATGTCCTAAAAATTTGGGGCAGAGTATTTTTCCTGTAAAGGAAATTTTTTCTCATCAATAAAGGAAATATTATGATGCTTACATCGTATTTAATTGTAGTGAAGTAACTTGTGTCTAGTATAACTATTACATGAAAATTCAACCTCTCTCAAAAGTCGCATTTTTTATTGATTTTACAGTCTGTCTAATTGTCTTCCAATGTGAACAACTAAATAAATATAATACATTATCGGAGTAAATTTTGAAAATGTTTTCGTATAGGAAAATTACGTTACTGGTAATACCTTTAAGAGAAATGTTACATTTGCCATATTTGAAATCGGCATCAAATCATGGCCCGCAAATTGTAATTATTCCAACTTAAGTTAAACTGTTTAATAAAAATATGAATTTTTTAATTTTAATAAGAAACTTATAAAAAGACTTTTTCGAGAGAGGAGCCAATTAATAACAGGAAATAAAAAGTGCAACTCATCTTTCCATAGTAAAGCCGCAAGTGATGCGTATTATGGATATTTTTTATATACACAAAGTTAAGATCAATTTAAAATTTTCCTAAAGAATATATAAACAAGATGATCCCATCAAGTTTACGAAAGCCTATCTATAACATAAATATATGAATAATCTTTATGACAATATCGATATTTTATAGGTAGTTACGACAAAATTTCACCGGTTACAACGTTTCTCTTGAGCATTTCCCTTCAAGATTTACGCCAAGATTTTGGCAAAACTATGTTTTGTAAAATTTTCTTTAGGTTTGCGACTGGTTAAGGTAGCTTTTGAATGGATACACTCAATGAATTACAAAATTATTTTGTATTCGATAGAAATACATTAACTTGTTTCTCCTAACAAAAATGAACCCTGAAATCGGGCCTTACATTAAATCCCTCTTCAATTGCGCATGCCGCTTTCATCACACCATTCCATATAACATGCTCCTATTCTTTCCCCTTCCCGTTCGTTCAATTTTCTCTCCTCTATCACAGTCTTCAACATCTCCAATAAAAACACTATGAGTTCACCTTTCCTGTCTTCATTTTATTTCTCCAAAATATCCTCTCTCGCCCCCTCCCCAAGTACAAGCACTCTTTCGTTTGTTTTCCTTTCGATCCATTTTACTTTTTTCATCCTTCTTAACACCAACATTTCATAAGCTTCCTTCATAGATACACAGAAGATCAAAGTTTTCACAATTTTCTATTTGCCTAGGCAACGTCAAGTTGAGAAGTTCTGTGCGGTCGTCCTATCATGAGGTGTGAGCACCCATTTGCCGTAACTTTTCTATGCCACCATCCTACCATTAGGTGGCTCATTTTGGCGTTCATTGAATCCAGCCCTTCTTTAGCCATGCTTCTGGATACTGATCATGGTTCCGCTCGGTCGATCACCCAGGAGCGTAGTCCTTTTTCTCTCTCCACAAAGCGCTTTTATCGCTGCCAGCTCTTTATTCAATTACACGCGGCGCTGCATTAGCCGTGTGAAACTAACCCATGGGAGGGAAAAGGGAGTGTAAAGAGAAAAAGAAAATACATAATCCCTGAAAGACAAAGGCCATTATGGAATTCGTGTTTTTAGACCAAAATGATCGTTAACTTCGTTCACACAATTTTGGCACTCCTGGAGCAGTAACATAGCTGTTTAAACTTTGAAAGTAAAAACGTTTTTAAAAACTCAATCATGTGCAAGAAGTGAAAACTAGTCTACCAGGATTATATTTTACGTATTATTTAGCAATATTTTTATGCAATTTTTGCAGTGAATGTAAGATTGCAATTTTTATTATATTTAAGTAAACTATCGCCATAAGAGTTAAAAGAGGTTAGAAGTGAAATTATACTAAGTAAAGCTGAAATTTAAATCATTACTGGCAAAACACTATTTTAAGTTTAATCAACTATATTAATCCTTCATTTTCCTAAACTTAAGTGACATAATGCTATAGAATCAGAAGTATTGATCTTTCTATAAGGGTAGCACCTGTAAATTTTACAATATAATGCTTACCATCATGGATCTATCTATAATTTTCAAAGGGTATCAAATTAATTATCCCATAGTTTTGGTTAAATATTTCTATTTCAAATAATATTAGCTAATTTGCATATTGAATTTAGCTAATGCAAAATAGAAGTAAAAAATTCCAGGATTATTTTAATAGCCGGCTGGCAAAAAGATGGAAACTTGATCGTACAGATTTTTCTTCTACGAGGGTAATCCCAGAAGTACCCAACCCAACAAGGAAAACACAAAAATTTTGGAAAAAAATGTATTTACTTTTCAATATAATCTCCTTTCGGCTGTATACACTTTTCCCAGAGATGTTCAATAAGTGCCATACCCTTTTAATAGTAGGAACTGTCTTGCCCCTCAAAAAAGTCATTATTGCCGACATCACTTCCTCACGGTTGGAAAATCTTTAACCACCGGGTTATTTTTTCAAGTCTGTGAACAGAAATGATCTGAGGAGGCTAAATATGGTGAATAGGATGTATGAGGTAGAAATTCAGGATTCAATTCATGAATTTTGGCCATTTCAAAAACGGATTTGTGAGCTGGTGCATTGTCTTGATGAAAAAGCACTTTCATCTTAGCCAAATGCGGCCGCATTTGCTTGATTTCTTCATCCAAATATTGCAATAAGCTCGCATAGTACTTGCCGTTGATAGTTTTTTTTCTTTTTCAGGATATTAAATGAAACTCATCCCATGCGCATACCAAAAAACCGACGCCATGACCTTGCCTACAGATAAAATGGTCTTTGCCTTCTTTGGAGGTGGTTCACCCTTTTGAATCCATAGTTTTGATTGATCTTTTGTATTAGGTGTGAAGTAATGGACCCATTTTTCATCAATGGTGATGAAACGGCACAAAAATTCAGCTTTGATGCTGTGAAACTTTGCTAAACACTCAATTGAAACATCTTCACGACACTGGTTTTGCTCGAGTGTGAGCAAACGTGGCACCCGTCTTGCTCACAGCTTTCTCATGTCCATATTTTCAGTTAATATGTAATGTATTTGAGCTGCCTACTATGTATGCTAGCTCGTGCACTTTCAGTCAACTCAGTTTCCTTTATGGATTTTCTTCACCGTGTGCGGAGTTGCCACCTCATTTGCTGACCAATGCTCGTCTTGACAGCTCGTACGGTCTCGTTTAAACTCTACTCCCCAATATTTTACTGCTGTAGAGGAAGGAGGAGACTCACCCAGAGTAGAATTCAGTTCATTTCTTCAATTGATTGGGCTGAGGTCTTTCAGATGAGAGTATTTTATCACATAACGATGACAAATTTTCTCCATTTTCACCAATTCACTGAAAACGTTCACTATTGATGGCTACCAAACAAATACCAAGCTACGTAGCGTCTTCAAGCTTGAAACATATTCTATATAGCATACATTCTAATGTATCCTATTGCATACCTTCTATGTACATCTGAAAAAAAAGTTATGCCGAGTATAAATTCTAAAATGAAGGCTATTTCTTAAAATTCACAAAATTTATTGCAAATATAAGGAAAGTATATTGGCTAAAATTTTAGGCTTTCAGTTATGTGAATAGATAAAATGGCTAAATGTAAGAGAGGAAAAAATAAATGAATAAATCCGAGGTAGAAGAAGAGAAAAGTTTTGTGAAATAAACTCGAAGATGGAAACAAAAGTGAATCTAGGAAATATGAAAGGGGATTTAATGGAGGGGATCATTTTAGAGAGAAGAATGTTTAGCTAGCACGATAGAGGGTGAAAAAGATTTCGACGATGGGTAGATAATGAGAGTTAGAAATTGTGTGCATCAGCATATGCTTTTCACATAGCAATCTATTATGGTAATAGGTGACTTCTTAATGATGGAATATAAGTTAAATAGTGTCTATTGTGTGCGAAAATTACGGTTCTGCGCATTTTTTTCCCTGGCTCCATCTAAAATAGGCCCTTTAATTTTCAGGTATAACATTCGTCATTTATTTCGAATGCGAAACATTCTTCATCAGTCCTTCTGCTTTCACGTCCTTTTAGACTCCTTATCATCACCCACTCTTCGTCCCTTTCAATTCTCCTTCCTCCTCGCAACTCCTTCAATACCCCTTCCCCTACCCCGCCCATACACCACGGGCTGCAGGGCTTCCAACGCAGGGACCATCCGTCAAAAAGGCCATCCGACCCACGCCCAAGCGGAACGCCCTCAAACCGGGGATATGTGGAGGGAATTGGGGAGCGTGGCGATGTCCTTCCCCATTCCCTCCCCTCAAGGGTCCAACTCACCCTTTCCATCCCATTCCAGCCCCCTAATCGAACCCCCTTACAGAACCTTCACCCTTCCCTCCAAAGGGGTGGTCGAGAGAGAGTTGGGGGCGGATGGCTTCCAACCTTCGGGGAGGGAATACCTCCCCAACGGGTCGGTCACCCCTCCACCCCACCGCATCTACCCGAAAGACTCACGACTTCCTTCATCGCGCATATCAACATTCGCTACTCCCCCTTCCTTCCTCCTCCCTTACCCCGTCTCCTTTACAGCCCCCCTGGCAATCCACTCTCGGCCGCCCTCCCTCGACCACTTCCAACTCGATCGCATCCATTTCCTTCTCTTCCCTGGACCTCCTCGGGCGAAGATGGCAACATTGCTCAGGGTGAGCGCTCGTTGCCGAGTGCCAGGTCCCCCCGATCCATATCGCCACTAAGTGATTTTAGTGAACTTTAAGGAGTGGTTTCGAACGTGCAGATCGAAAAATACCGCACCAATTGCTACCGAAGCGTTGAAGACGGATTGGAAACGACTAACTTAAACCGCTGAGAAGAGCGGTAATCGCTACAAAGCCGTGGCGCAACAAATTCAACAAATATTGCTTACGAAATCGATTTACACTGAAATCTTTAAATAATAAAATTTTAACGTTGACCATCAAAGTTTGCTTTTGAAATAGAGAAGGACCACGTAGGAACATGATGCTTCAGAAGCCAAATGCGTGAGACAGCTGATTAAAACTTATCCTTTAGATGCGTCACTCTTGTTACGGTTTTTGGTATTGATCCTAGATTTCTTTTGGGGATTAAAACTATTTTTTAACTTTTATTTATTTTATAAATACATGTAAAATATACTGCCAGTGCCATTAATTTTTTGTCAGCCTGACTATGTTAAAATACACAAAACACATACTATCTCTTTTTTCCTGATACTTTCTAATACAACCATAATTATAAACACAGTAATCAACCCGAGGGTTGGTTTGGTAGGTAATGATAGAGTTCACCCAGTACCAAGCCCGACGGCGTGTGAAATCCAGACATCACCAGTTCCTTTCCATATGCCGATTTAGTTTCCCGGTAAGATCTGGAATCCAAAATATCACATAGCTGGGGTGGAAGTGCAGGTGCTTAGAGAGGCTCGCACGGGAGTCAAATCTGGGCCCTCCGATCAGTAGTCCAACGCTCTATCCCTGGACTACCGCCACCAATTTTATAATATATCGTTTTTCATATATTTTTCATTCCACCAACTTTATGCGACTATTTTTCTCAGATATTTAAATATATAGAAAAAGAGATGGAAATACATTGAAAAAAACGGAAATGATGACTCGGAAAATGAAGTATACAATAGCCCAAGTAAATCAGAAATAGGTAAAGTAAAATGAAGAAGGTTTGAGGAAGGATTGATGAATGAATGAAGGATTAATCAATATTATCACATATAACGTCAGTAATATCGGCACTAATGATATTGAAAGTACTTGTAATTAGAGCATGAATTGAAAAAAGCCATTAGAAGTATGGCAGTTAAATGATAGTTCAGGACTCGGAACAATCAGGAGAAATATTGCAGACAGAAAAAAGGAGTTCTCCTGCCATTGGAATTTTTCGAGTATATCTGGATCAGTCAAAGTGGTCCTATTGGTAGTACTACTCATGCATTTAAAATGATTTTCCCTCATCCTTGAAAATTTCATTCAATAGAGGGTCATCTAGGTTATGCCACCGCAGGTTGTTACAGAGTTCCAGGTCCAGATTTGCCTTGGTGGGTTTTTTCCCAGAGAGCTCTTTCGTGTTTTTAATTTACCTTTGACCATTAATCGTTTCAGTGTTCCTATATGCTTTATAGGTCATATTGCTTATCTTTGTGAGGTTGTTAAAAATAGATATAAACACACTCTTTTATCACTACAAAAATTACGTTTCATTCATCAATATTCGAATCATTACATTTTATCATTTTAGTATGTTTAACCTCAATAAATAATAATAGTTAAGCTTGCAAAAGATCATTGATTTCTAAAATATTATTTATAGATTGTGTCGGTTTATTAAAGAGAAAAATCATCTGTATTCCAACAATTCAAAGGAAAAATATTCAAAGTTGTGTTTCATGCCATTTAAAAATTCGCTAGGTGTCGGTCCAAAATAGTATTTCGGCCAATTATCGCATAATTAGATGGACTTAAAAATGAATTATCTTCAAGTAATGAGAAATTACGTTAAATTCCAAGGGTTTCTAGTTTTTGCATACGTCTTGCTTGTAATTCAGTGCAAGTGTGGGAAAACGAGGAGTGAAGAGATGGAGGCCGACGTTCGGCTCTCACGGAAGTAAGTAGAAAGACCCCATCTCCACACTCCTCTCTCCCCTTGGAGGGAAGAGTGAGTTTCCCCCCGATCCCCAGAGTCCGTCTTCTCCTCTTTCCCTTACCTCGTCTACCAACTCCGCAGCCCACCATAGTTGGCCATTCTTTTTCCAACTATATCCTTCCGTTTCCTCACCTACTCTCGTCGGACGAAAAATGTAAGACGGAGTGAAAGAGGGGAGAGACGGTAAAAATACTTCCCCTTCCCCTATATATTCCATATTCCACTTCCTCCCCTCCTCTCTATCTCTCTCCTTCCTCCCGCACTCGTGATCGTTGGCGGACCATTCCACGCCCCTTCGCCGGCCCTACCCGCCCCTTTTATGCCCACCCCATAGCTTCCAACTCTATATTTCCACCCCGTCTCCTCATTCCGCCTGAAAGGCTGGGGAAGGGGAATGGGGGTGAAACCTTCCTTAACTCCTCCCCCGCTTTTGCCTCCTTTTGCGACTCCCACTTTTTTGGAACGATTCCATTAAATATAGGACACGTCTGAATCTCCCTCTCCTTCTTACTCCCTTTCCCTCTTCCCCTCTCCAAGTTTTCTCCTTACCTCCCGACCCTTTTCCCCAGGACCTTCCATGACCCCCGCCTCTCACAGGATATCTAATGGCCTATCTCCCTATTCCTCTTGCTACTACGTCGGCACTCCCACTTTCCGCCTTTTTCTCTTTCTTGAGTAAGGTGGTGGGAGGGAGGGAGAGCAGGGTGAGGGATTCAGGGAGTGGAACTGGAGGTGGGGTACAGATCGCGGGTGTGTGGGTGGAGGAGGGAGGGAGAGAAATTTCGGTTCCGGAAAGGAAGTTGGAGTGCGTGAGTGTGTGTGACTGCGTGCGTGTGGGTGGAAGGATATAAAGTGGGCGGTGTTATATGACTGCAAGCGTTTAAGGGGGAGGGAGTAAAAGGAGAGGGCCGACAAACCTCCCATCCCCCTGCCCTCCGCATGCCTCTACCAACCCTCTTCCACCCCGCGATAAAAGGAGACAGAATTAAAAGGAAGAAAAATAAGGATGATGAATTGGCCCGAGAAATTTTTTTTCGGCCGTAATTTTTTTATGCTTTTTTATATATTATTCAGGAAACTCGGTCTATCCTGGTAGTAGGGTGGATGAAGAGAAATAGAAAAGTTTCCGTGGATTTTGTTATTTTAAGCAAACCGAGTTGAGTCAACAAGCAAACAAATATCCTTTAATTTTCGAATTGGCGTTTTTTTGTTTTTACGTAATTAATTACCGGACGATGTCGGTTTTATGCTCCGTATTCAATTGGGCGATGGTGGTTGGTAATGGAGCAGTTAGGAAAGGAATTCTCCGTGAGATATAAATAGGTATAGGAGACGGTTTTTCGCAATGGTTTACGGCCACTAACGTGGGATTAATTCGGAGTCGCAAACATTTTAGTTTCCCGAACGGTTTAGCGCAAAATGATGAGACTGACGAAGAAATTAATTCAATTTTTTTATGCACCTTGGAAAAGTATTCTTCACGAAATAAATCAACTTATAAGAGTGATTCGATAAACATGTTTGTTTGTCTGTTTGATTATTATTAATTATATTCCAAGGAAAATTTGAGTTTCTACTAGGCTTGATTGAAACCAGTCAGAATAATGTTTACCATATATTTTCATAACTGAAAGGAGGATTAATGGAGCTATGAAAAAATATTTTATATTAGCAAATTCAAAACTTTCCAATTATCCTACCTACACCAAAACTTTCAACAGGGAGTAATTTTTTCGGTGATTATCCTCTTTAGTTGCATATATTAAATTAGTAAAAGAATATTATTGACGAGTGCTTTATCCAGTTGAGCTATCGAAGTATCCCAAAATCTTAGGTGTAAGTCTGAAGCACTGAGTTGGACATCGAGGGATCCGGGTTCGAATCCCAGTCAAGGTGAATGATTTTTACGCTCTGACATAATTGTATTTTAATGCGCATGTTGCGGATGGCTCCGTTAAAAGTTACTGTTGCGGCTTCTCCCGCAGTTTCTTGGAATAACTCTTAATGTTTTGATGTGATGTGACTGGTTTAAGAAATTCAGTACTGAAGTGATAATACTTTAATTATATTTTAGCTTTTTTCTTTCCCAGGTAATATAATTTTTGCGTTATTAATCTAAATTCAATTTCAGTAATTGGAAGATTGTGATATCATATATTCTTCTTCTTCTTAGTATTCGTTTTAAACGGATTCATAAAATAAATATAACTAAAGCTATAATAAATAAACTTTCTCTAAATATAAATGAAGCATTACCAAATTTGATATGCATGGATCCATCAAGGACTCATCTAATTCATAATATTTCAAGTATTAAATTATGTAATCAGCAAATTTAGATTACTAAAGTTCTACTGATTCAATATTCCAAGCCATTCCCGTTCCCTCCTCTGTTTCTTGCAAGCCCCATTGAAAAAAAACTTTTTTCCCAATTTTTCATTTTTTGATGTGATACGATTATAACTGCAGTCTCATCAATTGAAGAAGTAAACTGGATTAATATAATACTAAGTTTTTCTCAGTATTTCCAACGAGAAAAACGGCAACAAATAAATGAAATCCACCATTTTGAAACGTACAGGTCACGAGTTACCTTGTTTTTTTTAAAATTTTCAATGGTGGTTTAAAGATATATCTGTTAGTGGAGAAACTCTGACATCTGAATGCTATGGCTTGAATACATGACCTCTTTCATGAGCCCCATAATTATATACTATGAACTTTCTTTGCTTATAATTTCTCATGAAATACTATAGGCGAGAACGTGATATTGTCGATTACCATCTTGTATGCCTCAGGTCCTATTGTACGCTAAATCGTATTCACGAGATTCCTTCACCTAAAATTTCCAAATTTCTCCGCCACGTGCTCCTCATCGCTCAATCGTAGACCTTCGGCACTCCCGCGGAAAATATTTCCGCACACGCAGAAGCCTCCCCTTTCCCATCGCAACATCCTCATCCCTTAACAATTTCATACTGAACAACCTACCCGACACGTGACATTGATTTTCCAAACCCACCCACCTTTCTGTTTACCTTCCATGTCCCATCCTCCTCCATTCAAAATGGAGCATCCCCTCTCTACTGATATTAAAACCCCACCCTCTTTCTCATCTAGAGTAGTAACCTCTTCTACTTCCCAAAGATACAGAGTTCAATATCAATTCCCCTCATTACTACCACTCTGGGCATACTGGTCTTTAAGACATCGTATTTTTCCATTATGTGAAAGTCAAGAAAGTCTGGAATTAGAGAAAGTGAGAGAAGTATGAAAGGGTAATCACAGAAATAAGTGAATTAGAATGTATTCATGGTGTACAAGTTTATACAATCTGCATGGTAGAAAGAGGGGTGGTGTCTGAATATGGGCATAGCTTACTTCCCTAAATTAAATAAGATAAATACTAGGACAGAAAAAATCGAATATAATATCGTTTGATCCAGTCTAAGAAAACATTCATTTCAATTTTGAGGAATAGTAAATAACGAAGAATGGGTTTTGATGTTGTTTTAATCCCAGCATTTGAAAAAATTTAGAATAGAAAACAGTATCCACTGTAAATGTGATGGAAAAGAAATAGTATGAAAACTCAGGGAGGATGAATTTTCTCCTGGAGAAAGCATACTGTCAGTCGGAAATAAGGGCCTCGAGGTAAGGATCACTATATCAATGTAATAATGGGAGCATACTTCTCTTTGGTAATAAGGTATGGGCAAGGACAACTGAAAATATAAGAATGAAGGTAATAAACATGTGGTTAAACACATAGATAATTATGAAGAATGAATTAGCGGCTTAGGAAGGAAAAAAATGGAAAGCAATGTAATGCAATAATAAAAGATGAATTGGTAAACTTATTTGGCCAACTCGTATAGTAGGCCGATGTATTGACAAATTTGATTTTTGAGGGAAAGGGAACGCAAAGACCTTCAAAGGAATACTCACATTGAGATACACGACATAAATAACAGCAGACTTCATGCTTGCGTAAGATGTTTAGAGGGGGAATCTCCTCATGAAACGGAAACCGTTTGCGACCATTGTCACAAAGCTCTCCCATCGTCACTCCCCGAAAGCCTCCACACTCTCAACCTACCCATTTGGAACCATTTCACGAAATCGGAAGCCTCGTAAGAGCCTTTCTTTAATCAGTGAGGGATAATTAATACTTGCACGGAGGGCGCTCGGTGGAACGGAGGGGTGCGCGTGGAGACCGGATGGGGGTGAAGGTGGGATGAATTCGTTGCTAAGCGATGGATGATGAGGGGACGAGCGGCAGTGTGCGCTTGATAAGGGTGATTTTGGGTGGATCAATATCTATTTTACGACTTATTTCTGAATAGGATGGAAAATTAATTGCTGATAACACTAAGAGCTGTGTCAAATGGTTGTAAAACGCCCGAATGTGTAAGGCGATGTCGTTTATACGTGTATTATAAAAAACTCTTGATTTTAGAATGGGACTTCTAGCTGGAGGATATGATTTAATATCATACTTTGCACCATTCTCAATGATTATCGATCTAAATTGTTTTGCTCAATGATACTTGGATCCTTTCTCCTTGAATATGATCATACTGAGGAATGCGATACTCATTCTTGAAATCTCAATATTACCTGTGGGGTTATGTACGTGATCACTTTAAAAAAATCACAATGCGTATTTTAAAATTTCTTTTATAAAGGTATTAAATCAGATTTACAAGAGTAAAAGGTAATCATTCTGGAATAATTTCAGTATTTTAAACGTTAGTAAGCTTTTTATCTTGTTATTACCACCTGGAGTTTGCCCACTCGCCACCACAGTAAGTAAATAACTACGAGACTTGAATAACTTGATGTTTTCAGGAGTAAGGAAATAAATCGTAGACTTGAATATCTTGATGTTTTCTTTGCAACTGCAGAAATATGAAACACTCTTGATGATCTGAACCGTAATTTTAGTTAAAATTTCAATTTTTTGAATGTTCCTCATTAACAAAACCAAGTTCATTTCTCTATACAGTAACGTAATACTTTTCTTTAACTTTATTGATGGAAGAAATCTATCTTTTTCAGATGTATCACACGATATAACCAAAGTTTAAAAACCTTTCTTCCCCATAAGACCGAAAGCAAAGATCCCACGCTAGGGAGAGAGCCAATTATTTTCGTGCGAGCGGTGTACTGGAAGGTAGGAGTGAATTTCGGTCTTCAAATTGCCTGCACGTCGAGCCGACGAGAAATCATCTCCCACGGACTGAAGCGAGAGAAAACAAAGGGAGCAGTTGCTGTTGGTTGGGGATATTGAATTTCGATGGAAGCTGCCAAGTGTATGAAGGATATCTGTTCCGCGGAAATAAAAGACTCGCGTTTCACCGAGGGGGTCCTTAACAACCCACCTGGATTTTATCCTCCCTCCTCACTCTCCCCTCTTTAGCCAGGCCACCAACCAGGTCGGGTGAAACGCGCAATAGGATCCCGGAGGGAAAAACGACAAATTACAGTCCCCCTCGTCGAAGGCGAACGCTTGGGGAACGGGGCGGGGAACCTGGTTTTTGGAGTGATGCGACAGGATGATACGCGAATCGAAGAGGAGGAAGGTTCTTGGACTTGGGTGTGGGATACACTTGCCACATCCCATCCTAACGAAACGAAACGAACTTCCTACCAAAACGCGACTCTTCCCGTGAATAGGACCCTGAGCGAGCTGAATGCGTCACGTGAGTGTATGCATCTCGTCTTACTCTCCGTTGAGAGGGGAGGGGGGAGTTCCTCTGGAGACCAGAGAAGGGGGACGCGAGATACCTGTCATAATGGGCGTCTCCACCTTTACCGTACCGTCTTTAAAAACTCTCGGTAGAACTTCTGGGACGGCTCTCTTGGGAGAGGCATGTTTCTGAACGGGATTGGCACGTGTAGATACCGAATAGGATTTCAGGTTGAGGGATTTATTTCGAGACGGTAAAATGAAAAGTTCCCTCTCGCAGAGATCAGGTGCACTGTGACTTAAAAATAACTTAAGGTGTAAAATTTGATTCCAGGTAACTTGTCATCAATTGGCTACCTTAATCGACACACATTTAATAAAATAGCTACTCGGCTACAGATGGACGGAATTTATGGTTCATATTTCATAAGGTGGAGGGACATGATTATGAAGAGAAAACATTTCTAATTATTTGATCTTCAACTAAACCTAAACATCTTTCTCACGGACATAAACGTCTTAAGTGGACATCGAAAACTCTGAGAACTGGTTTATTCACTTAAGGCAATACGTGCATAATGAAAATTTTAGCACAAAAAAGGCAATGATTCATTGCTTAAATTCTTAAGTATAAATTGTAAATGGTTAAAAAGGCTAGTCAAAGGACTTTAAAGATTTCTTAAATATTAAAATAGACAAATAATAACGAATTTTTTATCATTCTAAACCATAAGATATGAAAAACCGAGCCTTTTGGAAATAGGAAAATATAAAAAAGTCCACTTTTCGTATTTTCAGTGAATTCATATTTTCAAGCAACTTCTTCCATGTCTGCATATTAATTTATCATGCGAGAAATTCTTACATTTCAGAGAAAATATCTTCTTTTACTTAAAATACTAATATTCCTTGCTTTGAACCTCTTCAGGCACTTTCACTTACGATATTCGACATTCACTTCGGTAACTCATATTAAAGAATGTGAAGATCTTAAAATATTCATTTTTACCCTCACATTTGGGTTGGATGATTTGAGTCTAATCCTTCACTTCACCGGACCAAAAGAGATTATAACATTTTTTTATTAATGTCGATTATCAATCCAATCCCAATCGATTCATTAACCAACTATTCCTTATCCAACATAACATATTTTAACTTAAATAGTTGTCAGTAATCCCAAACCTTCTGCATATAGCCAGTATTATCAAAGGCTTTTTAGTTTTGGTTTAAAATAAAAATTTGTTTAGGAGTTACCTTTGCGCAATATCATTTCACTTATACCTCCATTTTGGCCTACCATAGCCTACGTTTCCACACTATCGCAAATTTCTAAGGCAAGAGAGATATCAACTTTATCTGATGATTTGTTCCTAGAAGAAATAAATAATATGTATTCAATAATAATATTTATTTAACAAAGGAAATTGATTTTTCTTTTGTTTATTCATTATTTCATATAACATTTGGAAGCTGCAATACTTGTCGCACCCCGTTAATAGACGGGTTTAATGCAGATAAATAAAAATCAGATAAAATATGCAAATCATAAAAAAAGGGATTTAATTATATCAATACATTTTTATGTATGGCAAATTTTGATGTGCAACCAGATGAAAAACTTATATCACAGCTAGTTGATATGGTCTCCCTGAAGACCCATACAAGTATCCATGCAACAACCCTATATTTAAGCACTTCCTGAAATAATCGAGCAACCTAGGTTAATACATAGTGATTAAATTAAAAGATGCATACATCGTATACATAAAGATTTCTTCATAATTATTTTTTAATTAGTAACAAATGTTTCTTTTTTCTTTTCGCCATCCTACAAGCACGGGGATGGGAGTTAACAACAAGGTTCTCAATTTCTCCCATGAATTTCAATTTGTGCTCATTATCACATCACTGAATGTAGCAACAGTTATATACTCCTCTTAAAATCTAATCTAACTGCATGTAGGTTTAGAGAAAAAGACCTTATTCAAAGACTGATAAGTTCATAATAGTATTTCAAACTAATGCCCCCAAGTTTGTCATGGAAACGGGCAAAACTAACTCCAAACCTACTAACCCTAAAGCTACTTTGGTAGTACGCTGGGGTCCGCTTTACCGGTAATAAGCAATGAAATGGGGTGCATGTGGGGCTGTCAAAATAAAGCTTTACACCCGCCATAACATATAGGTTACAATACTGTTATTACGTATCGATGCTGCCATCGCTGTGGTATTAACAAACTTTACACTACCAACTATTATACAACACTGAAGATGTACTGGAACATTAGGATGGTATATTTTTAACTGATACACTTATTGACCAAATAAGATACTTTCAGAAGAGTAGAGGAAGGGAAAAATCTAATAAAAACTTTGAAAATATGAAAAGGTATAGCATTCATTATCAATCACATTTGGAAACCAGATGTCTTTATTGAGGCCCACATCTAAGAAAAACTAAACCAAAGTTTAAAATAGCAGAATTATATTTAAAAATGATATAATGACTAACAGACGTAAAAATGCAGACATGTACGTGTGCGACTCGTACTCGCATGTTAGTCGTGGGGAGAAAATTAGATAAAGAGGTTCGAATAAAACCAATCTTATTAATGAGGTGGCTATTACGAAGGTTTATAATGATTTGATATTCATGTTGTTAAAGGCAGAGAACCTTCAGGGAACAGTAATGGTATGAAAAAACGTGCTTCAAGCAAGATTCTGGCTCTTTGCTTGAAGTTAGGATTTTTAAATTTAAAAAAAATAACATTTGAACTTTAAATATTTGCGACCTGTTAGAGTAGTGGTTACTTGTAGGCATGAAGGACTTGGTGTAGATATGACAAAGAATATGGCTATATGTGAAAATTACCCACGTTCGTTTCCCAGCGTAGTAGGCTCCCTGTTTTTAATTAAGACCTTGACGTTTTATAAGTTTAGGCACCAAGTAAGGGGATGACACAGCCGTAAAACTTCCGTAGGTCTTAATTGAAATGGTTGTGGAAGCCACTTGTTCTGAAAACTATTACATTATTGATTTTTTTAAATTAAACTAAGAGAGAAATTCTCGGATGCCTAATCGCTCATTTTGCACATAATTAGCGTGTAAGTTGCTCTTCTTGTTTTTTTGGCATTAAATTACTATACTTTGGCCCGAAAATATTCATGTTATCCTATGTGTCATTTTGCAAGCGTAGCCAAAATCATTGTCATTCTCGAGAGGAAACTTTTATACTATGTTGGTCGGAGTGCAATTCATATGAGTTACATCTAATCACGAGACGATGAAATTGTTGATGAAAACTAAATAAATGAATTCAAAATGAAAATGATATATCCAAATATCAATTCATGTTCGATCTTATTAGGCATTATTTGACAAAAGTTTGATAAAATAGTAAGTGCATTAAAACCCAATTTAATTATTTCTTACGCACATTATTTTTAATGCCGTTATTACCAATCGATTGAAAAATAGTTAATGCAGCATCGGTTGCGGAAGAAAGATTGAAGAATGTAAACAACTGATTCATTTCCGGGTCAACCCTGTACTACTTGTGTATTTTTAAGCAGGGGTAGAAATGGGTTCTCCGCGAGACCCACCGCCTCTCTAAGCCTTAATGGTCCTTCTCTCATTCTCTTCAGAGGGTATTTCCAAGGGCCTAGGGAAAACACAGTGAAAGGCACGCCGGTCGACCACGGCTTCGACCACTGCACTACCTTTCGCTTTAAAAGCATCACGTCTGCGCGGTTGCATCCGTTCAGGCTGAGGTGGCAACTGCAGTGCACTAAGCCTGCTGGTGTTTCCTCCTTTCTGACGTACTTCCCCAAGTTTTTCCAATCTTTAAGAATCCAAGCCGGTATTTACCGGCACTCTCATCATCCTTCTGGAGTATTGCACCATGTGGTTTCTGTTTCTATAATTCTAGTCCTCACCCACCGACTGCTCTTGGGCTCTTGGGGGTAGGAATGGAGAATAATTTCAGACCACTCCTGCTGGTGGGCACTGACCTTCCTTCCTCTGCTTGAGTGTCTCCCGACCCAGGTATTGCTCCGTTTGCCTCTTCCATTATCCTTCCTTCCCTATCTTGCAGCGTTGAATAACATTCATCTACATCTACATCTACATAATACCCTGCAAGCCGCCGCAAGGGCGTGTGGCGGGGGGTGTTAGGTCACCAACCGCAAAAAGGAAAAACACCACATGCAAAAAAACAACACGGAAAACAACACCCACAGCAGCGCACACACTCATGCAAAAATCCCTCCATCCAATACCCATACAAACACATATACTGCAAAACAACTAAAAAAAAAAAAAAACTGCACCCCATGATGCAGCACGAAAGTCATCCTACAACACGGAAGCCAGGACACAACAAGCAAGAAATTGAAACACCACATGAAAATGCACCACGAAACACTCTACCCCCAAAGAGTCTGTAAAAGGCAGGGAATGCGACCCAACGTTGCAGGTAGCAGGAATTTGCCCCCGCGGAGAGGGACGAGGGATTGAAAGGGAAACTTAAAAACAGATGAACAGAACACGAATGAGGTCATTCGGAAAAATGGGTCATTATAGCAAAACACATAAGGTTAGTGGAAGAGCATGCATTTAAATACAACTAATTATTTTTTAGACGCTGAGGGTGGCAAGTGGAATTTTTGCTATCTATAACCCTGCAGTTGCTATCCCGTATTGTCCGTGGGAAGAAGGAGTCCTTGAGTCGGCTAGTTCTGGCATCTATTTCCCGAATTTTATATGCATGATCCAAGCGACTAATGTATGTAGGAGTACGAATAATTTGCGAGACCTCGGTGCTGAAACATGCGGATCTAAATTTATTTAATAATTTCAATCTTGCATTGAATCGTCTCTCAGCCAATGATTCCCACCCCAAATCCATGAGCATTTCGGTGACGCTTTGCGTTTTATCGTAAGAATTTTTTACAAAACGGGCTGCCCGGCGTTGAACCTTCTCAATTTCCCGAATGAGACCTTTTTCACACGGATCCCACACGCTGCATGCGTATTCTAAATGAGGCCTTACAAGAGCGTGGTAACAACGTTCCTTGACCTTCGAGTCACTTTTGCCGACAATGCGTCAAATTCCCTACCTATTTCCTTGGGGAAGAGAGCTTATTTTACAAGTTTCACTTGTGTGTTGCATGTTCATGCGGTAGTGGAATTTCATCTTCTTAGTTTTCATATTTTAGCTTGTTGGATGGATTTCATGTTGTATCCCGGGGTGTAATTGTTTATTAGTTTATGGTGTATTTGTTTGCATGTGTGTGGGATGAAAGCATTTTTGTATGAGAGGTTGCGCAAATGTGAGTATAGTTTTGCATATATTTTCTGTTTTCTGTGTTGTTTTTTGCATGTGGTTTTGTTCCTTTTACAAGTGGTGACCTAACACCCCGCGCCAAAAGCCTTTGAAGCGGCTTGCGGGGTATTATATAGATGTAGATGTATCTTCACCGTGAATTTCATTCTTTCATTTCATTGTATTAAAAAACAATTTTTCTTCGAAAGAAACCAGCGTGAAATGTTTTTCCCTTCGTTCGTGATCGTATCCCCTTGCACATATCAGCGATTTAAATGAACCACCAAGTGGCGACGAGGATTACCTGCTTTATTCACTCTACAAATGACGCCGGAAAGTCTTCTAATGAATTTGAAGAGGTCAATCCAACGGCAATAAATTCTTCTTCATTTTCCTTAATTCGTGGCAAGGAAGTGGACCCACACCCGTTTCTCAAATTGGGCCATGGTACCGACGTCCGTATTGCTCCTACTGTAAAATATTAGCAAACGCTATCCTTTCCCTAGTATGGGCATGCGCTTTTTCAATGGTAAACTCGTGTCACGTAGTCCCCCTCTCTTCGTTGCCCAACCTCCGCTTGCTCATAAGAGACACTCCACTGCAACTCAATTCAAAGTCGCACTTCACTACTAAGCATCAGGAAATGGGGTGTAAATTCTGTGGTTCTGTGTTTGTAGGAACAATAAACGTGCATGACGGAAACCAAATTTTGATACCAATTGTCTTTATTTTCCATATATTAGCTTAAAATTTCTAATTAGTTTCTGTTAAATTGCTCCACCCGATCATCGAGTTGATAATAGTAGGGTGGTGTTCTTGTTCTCACCAAACGTATTAATTTGCACATTTTCTGGAAAAGTCAGAATTTTTTTTTGACATCTAAGGTCCGTGTGAGTTTCCTGAAGAGCTTTCAGCTCTCACAAAAAAAAACCTTTCAATAATCCGCCACTGTTTCTGACTCTGTGTTACCCATGTATTACGCCTCGATGCACATGATGAACTCATCAGCGAGCAATAATACGCTTCTTACATTCTTCAGGGAAACGGCACTAAAATATTCATGGAAATACTCTTAATCCGGACGTTATCAATAACATTATTAGGTGATGGGACGGTGATTTAATACTGTAGATGACGCATATGCGGCAACACACCCCCAGGTTCTGACGCATCCAATCCAATAGCACCTTTCTCTCACTTTATTATGTATCGTATAATGCCCGAAGTGGTCTCCAACGCACGAGTCGTGCAAAGATAAAGGGATTTCTTCTTTCACCTCTGCAGACACAATTAGCGACGGGGTCTCTTTATTTGTTTCCCACCTTTGAAATGAAACTCCTTATAGTATTTCACACTGGGTCTCCAAATTTGAAACACCTCAGGCTTAACCTAAGTCACTATGTCCCTTCGTTACTCGTCACCGTCAGAGGAGATTACCTCTTGGTTTACCTACATGGCCTCTCCTTGTTTCCCGGAGATAAATTACGATGGCATTTTCTCTCAAGTGACCCTCCTCACCGTACATCCACCACCGAAGCCCGCAACCTTTGCGCCTCACTCAGTTTGCGGAACGTCGCAAACCGGTAGTGGGACCGCGGGCCTCCTCAACCCACGAATTGGGTGTTTTTCACTGTTTATGTTATTTTGTACATCATTGTTATTAATCCAATGTAAATTCAAAAAAGTACTGCTTTCGTATTATTAAAAAATTGTTAAATAAAAAATTGATAAAAATATAAATGTCATTCTAAGAATACCGCGTCCTTTGGGAAAATTGCGTCATTTTCCTTTCACTTTCTTGTTTAGAGTTGAAACGCCGCCCTTATACTTCTCGTGCCTTTTCATTATTTGTTAACGCATGCTGAAGAGTGTGAAAAGAGGCGAGAGCGTTTCTCATGAGACTCAGGTATAGCGTCATATTTTCCTGCCAATTGGAAGGTCCATCCTTGAAAGTTTCTTGCGCCACCGAAATTTTCTGTTGACATCATGCTCGTCATTGATGCCGCCGCCAAACCACAAGCGAAATTATCAGATCGGAACACGATCCTATCAGCTGCACCAATGTCACTCCGGTCTCGGGAAAAGCGTTGGTGGATGAACATATCTGGTTCCTTTCTGAAACCTCACAGTAATTAGCTATTAATTTTCCCAGAAATATTTCTGCTTGAGATCAAGTGCCTCTAGTAGGCGTAAGGTTTTCACACTCTCTTATGGTAGGTTTCCAATGACCTAAGGAAAACCTAGTGGAGGGCATGCTAGCCTACCACGGATCCAACCTCTTTAGTAACTATAAAATTATTGAATAACATTTCATTATTTCATTTTTCAAGTTAAAACAGCCAAAATATTCATAATTAATGTGAAAAAAAACTCCTTATGAAGAAGGATTTTAATTTTGTGCAAATGTAAGAAAGTGATCACGGAAATTTTGGAGAAAAGCGAACCTTCTGAATAATTGAGTATATGAACCAATTAAATATTTACCTTTGTGATACTTGATTATAGATGTAATATATTATATTTATTATGTATAAATATATACATAAATAAACTTAGAAAATTAAATTGTCAACACACGACAAATAAATATTATTCTCTAAATTTTTCATAGATAATTTGACTAACAACATCCAGAAGAAAGAATAAAACGAGCCTTAGACGTAGATATTTTAATTAGTTAACTTTGTATCATTATTATTTAATGAGAAATGAGCTATTTCAAATCATTTTAACTCACATTAACAGAATCCAAAGCACACTTTTTTGCACCATATGCTCCTGCAAGCTTACGAACGAAATAACGCAGCCTTTTAAACGAACAAATTTTTCTATAATTATAACCAGGTCAAAAACTTTATATGAAGAGAAAAAATTCCTCTTGGTTCTCAGCAAACTAATCAAATCCCGGTTGATTGAAGACATAGTTCTGTTGAGAGGAAAATAATAAACCAAACACTCACTATATTATGTTTAAAAAAATCAATTCCAAAGTCGTAAATAGCACGAGAAGAGTCTTATGGGATATAAGAAAATGAAGAAAAAGTATTACTATTAACAAAAGATATCGGTTTAAAAATTACATCAAGCGGAGGGAGTAATTACTGTTGCTCATTTTTCTTGAGAAGGAGAGAGAGTAATGAGAACGCGAGGAGACTAAAAAAAACCAAGTCGGTTCTCCCAATGTACTGGTCGTTTCTATGCGGGCTGCGCCAGTTGAAACAGCCCAGTGCACTCGGTCCTAACTTTTCCGATCCATCCATCAGCCTCAATCTTCCCCCCTTTCTCTCCATTCGCATTCCATACCCGAAAACTTCCACCCAACCTCGCAGGGGAGTAAGCCGAAAGCCCTCTCGTGTTTGCACAATGCCTAACCCGGTGTATACACTCCGGCAACAGGTTCCCCTTAATTAGAACGTGCAAAAATGGACCGGATATATTATGCATCGTGTTCATACACACTGGCTCATTCTCAACACACAGAGGGAACAGGTTCCTGCTCTCTTGCCCCTCTGCCTGCAGCTCTTCCTCCTCTCCTTGCCGGCACTTCAACTCTCGTGTAGCTGCGGGAGCCTGGAGGGAGTATGTAGGACGACTTTAACATCCATCCACGTGCATTTATCCTCCACATGCTCGCTCTACGCCACCAAGCTTACCTGCTACATGCTTTATTGTTCCCCTTACATATCTACGTAACACCCTCCCCTATTGCGGCACTCTTCGCCCCCTCCCCATTCTGTGACCTTCTCACATCTATTCGCTGCGGTGAATACAGTGTTATACAGTGACTGTATTCATCTTCGTTTGCCTTTTCTTACCAAGAACAAAAGGAAGGTTGTTGGTTATTTTTTCGAAATGGACATCAGCTGTTTTGCCGTCTTCTCCTTTATCTCGTCAACCAAATGTATGACAGACAGGGCTTGTGTTTCAGGGTTATAGCCGTAAACCCATTACTCATATTCAGCTATGACCTCTCTTTAAAAGCCTGGGTCATTAACTGTGTCTTAGAGTAAGTCTCCTGCAACTGCATCATAAATTTCCTGACTTTGACGAGATAAAAAAGAATATGACGAGGCAGCTGATTACCAAATGGGAAGAGGACTTTGTGCCATTTTTTTAGAAAGGTGGAAGAGACGCTAGGATAAGTGTGTCAGGTCCCAAGGGATCTTTCGAAGAGGACCAAGGCCTCATTGTTCTTGGTAAGTTATTTTTCTCAAAATATTGCACCTCCGAACTTTCCTTTATGTGTGTGCATATATGTGTACACATACATACATATCTATACATATTTTTATATATTAAAAAAAAAATATATATATATATATATATAATTGGCAAACTACTGGTTAAGGTAGGTTTTGGATGGGCACAATTACCAAATACATATCTTCTCTTTCTTAACAAAAGACAACTGAACATTTTACTCTACAGCAAGCCCTTTCATGTATCTATAATATATATATATATATATATATATATATACTTGGGAAACTTCTTTGTAACGTTGGTGTCAGCCAGCACCCGACTCTGCAGATGCAATTGGATGGTGGAGAGCTCTGAATCTATCTTTCTAGCCTACTTTGAAATTCTCCCGGCAGTTCCCCCCCTCTGCCACCAACATGCGTAGAGCATCTTGTTTGCTTTCCTTTCTGTCTACTCCACCTTACCCATCCTTCTTCATAAGCAAATTTCAAAAGCCTTAAATCTACAACTATGGTCTTGCTTCAATGACCATGTTTCTTCTACGTATAAAACGTTACTAGAAACTTTACATAAATATATCATAGCTATAATATTACGAAAGATTTAATTCCTTCTTCGCATGATTAGTGTGCATTAATTCCTACAGTAAACCCTATTGCTGGCGGGGACTTAGCATGCTGGTAAATAGAAGCTGAAGCTACCCGGAACTAAACGGAGGTGCTCCAGTCACTAGTTCAGAAGTCTATCCAGGAGAATTCCGCTCTTCGAAATTGATAAGTTATATCGAGAGTAATCGTTGCATATGAGTTTTATAAACTCTGAAAATTGTGTTCAGCAATTTTCTCTCCAAGACGTGGAATCGTATTTTGAACGTGTAATCGTAAATTTCAACTGAATTGATTGATGACGGATATAAATTTTTAGAAATGAAAAATATACTCGAACATAAAGACAAATTCTTGTTAAAATTCAAACCACACAAATCGCAAAATATTGGATTCTATGCTCCTTTATATTAGTGACCTCATTACTGCAATAACATCACGTGCGCCTTTCTTCTTCTTGAACCTTAATTGATCATCCCCTAGGTATTAATTTGGTAATGCTATTTTAAGTTCCCATAGCTCTTTTTGTCGCTATTGATGTGCTTACTTTTATTTGTTTTAATTTTTCCCCAATAGCACCGAGTACCTAGTTCCTGTTAATACTCCCAACTTCTATTTTTTATTCCATTACCCCTGTTTAACCATTTTGAATCAAACGCTGCAATTCATTTTTAATAAATTATGGTCCCAGTCCGCATTCCTTCCAGGAAAACTGGTCGAATAAATCACGCGGTTCCTAAGCCTATGAAAAGCCAAAATGTAGTCTAACAGATATCTTCCTGAATCCCCGGATGTTTTATATGAATAATATATGTTAAATATGGATTCAAAAGCGGAAATAAACAAGACCCGGTTAATTACCGACCAATACCTTTAACCCAGATGATTGTTTGGTGGCAAGTATACATTTGACAGTAATTAAGAATTGGTATTTGGTTATGCAGAGGAAGAAATGGCAGTGATGTAGAGGACTACGGTTAAGGAACAAGGAATAATGAATGGCTAATGTAAAGCAATGGATTTCTTCAGATTTAAAGGTTTCACAAAAATCACATAATTTTAATAGTGCAAAAGGAGTATGTATATGGGGGTATCTTTGTTAAGTAATTATTACTAAGACTTAACTGAGAAATCTGGATAAATTTTATTTAGCGTGTTCATTGATTTTCAAGTACATTATGTTGTAAAAACAGCTATCAAAGTTGATTTTTTGTTAACAAATCCGTAGATTAAAGTAACTCGAAGCATGGAGAAGAAAGAGGCTCGCAATGTGATTAAGTTTCATCATTTAAAAAAAGGTTACATTCCCGGAATATTTACGATGAAATGATGGCTGTTTATGGAAACGAAAGCCTGTCATATGACACAGTTGTGAGTCGGAAACAGAGTAATTCAAGTAGATCATACTTCCCTTATATTCGACCAAAGAAGTGGAAGATGATATCGCAAAGACCATGCTACTGCCGAGGAGAAAGAGGAGGACATTAGCTTATTAGACCGAAGAGCAACTACCCATATGATCATAAAAGAGATTGATATTAGTAACAGTAGGGTGTTCAAAAATATTCATAAAGACCACAGATTTCAAAGGTGTCAGTACAGTGGCTTCCACGGCTACACACAACTCACTCGAGTTCTTGAGCCATTTTCAGTAGCAAAACGGTGTAACCGGCAATCGAAGCGATGAGGTTTGAAATTTTGCCATACCTACATTATTATTCCAACTTCACCATAAGCGGATATTTCTGGTTCCCTGGACTCAAATAACCATGGAGGGGTTGAAGATTTGACTGCACAAATTTTGCTATTCAAGAGGTGGGACAATAGATGTCAACGCCATCTGCTGAGTTCTACAATGATGGTCTTCGAAAATTCAAGAAATGTACAACTCTGGATGGTGACTGAGTAGAGTAGTGTTAAAAATAACATATAACATATTAATTAAAATCAGTGTCGATTAAAAGTTTACGAGACTTCCTCGTACTGACACACATACATTTAAACACCAAAACCAACAATATGTCGAACATACGAGTACTCGTATATGTATTTAAGTGTATACAGATATAATAAAATAGATATAAACATGCATAAAAGTCAAGCATAAGCTTGTTGAAAAATGGGAGAAGTGAGAGGATCACAACTGGACAAATATTTCCTTGGCCGGTAATAAGTTTAGGAATCCCAAACAATAAAATGGCTTTATTAAAAATTGGACTATTTACACTCCTCACTTTGGATGTGAAGTTTTTAATGAAATTAATAAATCTCACGATATGATTGTAATCAAGTCAAGTAGGCCTTATAAACAAATTTCCCCAACTAAGGTATCCACAATTATAAAATAGAAGTAGTTTTGAGTATCATTCAATCCTAATAGAAAGAAAAGAAATCGTCTGCGAAAATATCTTTCGGTGACAAATTATGTTTGGTAAAATACATCGAATCTTCCTCCCTAACCGAACCCCTTCGATCTTCTTTTATGTTTGCGCATCAAAAATTAAAACTCCTTCCTCTCCTTATTCAAAAGCTCCTTTAACTCCCCCTACCCCTCGATCCCATTCCGTCCTTTCTCCTTAAAGATGCCTCGTCCCTAGGGACATCTCTCATCAAATATCTTGCAAGGCTCTGCCCCAACTATCAGGTTCGTTTGCGAAATTTCCTCTTCATCTTCTACCATTCCCCCGAGCACTTTTTTTACCTCCCAAAACCACCGCCCAACGTCTTTTCTCATTCCTCCTTAAAGAAAACCCTCCTTCCGGGAGGAAAGAGTATATGAGATAGTAAGAGGGAGAGAAAAAGAGAGCAGGAGATAAAAAAACAGGTGAGAGGGAAACATTTTCCGACGCCTATGCCGAAAGATTTTCCAGGAGAGGTTGTGGTGGAGAGTGGTTAGTTTTGGAAGTGTGGGCGTGAGGAAAAGGAGCATAGAGGGTGGGTCGGGCTTCAGGGCACACGAAGAGGTGGGGGGGATGATGGGAAATCTCTTCCAACGACAGCAAATTCACTCGACTCTGCCTAGAAAAATTTCCCACCTTCACTCAAGACTCTCTCTGCCGAACGGGAAGGGCATTTCATTCCAGTGGGAGGAGTCGGTCTTCTCCCTTCACTTCCTCGCAACCTATTTAGATTTCAACTCAACCAAATCCCGCTCCAGGCACCACATCCCGACCCTCTCACACAAGAAGGCTACCCCTTTGATAGCACCAACGGTACTCTCTCCCTAACTAATAACCCCCATCCTCGACGAACCATTCGCGACGCACCAGTTATCTTTAAATTTATGGCAGAGGAAAATCTCTTCCTATCATTTCCTCTAAAAACGTTTTTCAGTTTAGTATGATACTCACTTCGGTGTACGGGGTATGATTTAATGAAAAAGCTACTTCCTAAAAAATTATGAATAATGCGCAAATAGTGGAGGATACTATTCCAGGTGAGCAAGTCAAGTAAAGAATGGGTGCTAACATCCCGGCTGCGCTGGTTGTCGGTATTTTATTTTCAAAGCTGCTATCGTTTAGCGTGTGATGGCCCAGTATCTAGCTGTAAGGCAATATTTGTCGAACCTAGTTTATGGACTATCAAAAGGTGGTATTATCCGGGTTTGGTGTATTCGGGTATTTATTGTACATGATGGCTGGATTATCTTTAAACACGGAACAGGGAGACAGCTTAATTAATGTACTAAGGATGATGATGATAAAATTGTGTCTTGTTAACTTATTAATATGCATTATATATATATACTATATATATATATATATATATATATATATATATATATATATACACATGGATGTATATTTACAGAATATAGAGACACAAAGAAAGAACACTCACAATATGTTATTTGACGTTTCGACAGCTCGGCCCTCGTCTTCAGAAACGTCTTCTTATATACATACATATATGTATATAAAGATAAATATTTATAACTTATGTGAAAGTCTCACGGGAAGGAATAATAATGTATATGCAGTTAGAACTAGCGAACGAAGAAAAAAACACAGAAACACAAAATAAAAAGAAACTCACTAGTGTTCGAATTTTCCATGATACAAGCCACTTTTCTCAAGAAAGTGAAGGAAGGAACTATAAATAACATGGTTTTCGACCGGAAGATGATTTGGTAAATGATGGCAAAGTTTACTCAATAATTGCACTCAGCCCGACGGCGCATGAAATTCATGCATCAGAATAAGGGGACCAGTCCCTCTCTTTGTGCCGACTATGACTTCCCAGGAAGATCTGGTAACCGACCAATCACAGACTTAAGAGTACCCAGAGAGGCTTGCCTGGGTATTAAACTCAGGGCCTCCGGCCCGTAGTGCAACGCTCAACCCTGTTTAACTGCGATGCTGTATATATTTTACTAACGTTTTGGGATCATGAGGTTGTCCCTTCCTCAGCAGAAAAAAATCGAATTTACTTCCACCCTTCATGCACAAGTCACAGTTCAATCGTGCTTGGAGGGGCAAAATGAAGGTCGTAACTACGCTCCATATCAAACTTTCGAATTTGTTCTTATCATTCTTACTCAACGTTCCTATCATCAACTTATTCCTTCTTGTGAAAGCGATTATGCCTTCTAATTAATCTTAGTGGAAGTTACTTGGAAATGGAACTCAACAGTAGTGGAATTTGACCTTCTTGCTTATCATACTCTGGCTTGCGCGTTGTTGGAACGATTTCATTCTTCATCCTGGGGTACAATTGTTTGCTGGTTTATGGTGCATATGTTTGCATGCGTGTGGGATGAAGGGGTTTTTATATGAGAGTGTGTGCGAATGTGGGTATAGTTTTGCATGGATGTGCTGTTTTTGCAAGTGCTTTTGTTCCTTTTTACGGGTGGTGACCTAACACCCCCCGCCACTGGCGCTTGCGGCGGCTTGCAGGGTATACTATGGATGCAAATGTAGATCGTATATCCTCTCGACATCTTCCTCCTTATTAATTCATGGTGGTGCGTATCGCTGAACAATGACCTAGTTTGTCGGTTAAGCTTTTATCTCTACTAATGATATTCTATCCGTCGCTTGTTCTATGTTAAATACGCTTCTTTCTCACTCTATATTTAATATTATGTTATGCTCTCGTTGGCTGTCGTTCCCGCAGCATTATACTATCCTATGACTATCACTCCAGGAATCCCCACTATACTTCCATCTCACCTCATATAAACCTAAAATTTCTATACTTCCTCTTTCCACATCTAGCTAAATGTACCATAATTTTCCGATCCTCAACAGATTCCTATTATTCCAAGTTCCTATTTTAAGTAAAATTGGTCTTCTTCTAATGCGTATTCTGTCCTGCCGCTGTCGGTTTTCCCTTGCAAGGATTTCGTGAGATGCCAACCGCTGAAGACTTGCCTCTCCCGATGCTTGGCACGACACACGGCCGTCTGGGCCGAGTCCCATATTTGCCAAGACATATTCGTTATTTTGTCCATCGTTTTATCCTTGGGAATAACAATTGAGGTGGTATCCCGGTGCCTTCCTCAATAGTGTTTTAACGTAGCACTATCATTCCATAGCCGCCCCACTGGGATTAGACGCCATTGCAGCTGCCTCACTAAGGGACAGACGCAGCGTGGACTACCTTCCATCTGGCTCCTAACCTTCGACCTATCTGGCATGGGCGACCCTACCCGGAGCAATTATCATTGCACCCACAGCTGGGAACGCACAAACCATTCCACCGCGTCAAGGGTGTAGCCCATGGGAGGGATATATATATATATATATATATATATATATATATATATATATATATACAAACGAGGAGAGACATGAGCACCAATTTATTTGAAGCCCTTGAAAGACAGTATCGCTTCAAAAAAGTATTTTTTCTATATGGATACTTCCGCAGCTTCCCGAGTTCTCCAAATCACATATGAACTAATTTATTCACGCTGTGGGTGATATTTTTACTTTAATTTGCGCAAATGTTTCCAGCACTGTCTTGTCCCCTTACTCTTAAAAGAGAGCCATTGAAATACTCTTTACATTTTATCCGCTATGTGTACCTTTTGAGAGCTTAAGTATTTTCAATATTTTATGTCACTTGGTGCGTCTTTCTGGCTCATTTTCCTGATTTTAAAAACCCCGTTGTGATGGTAGCGTGAATATCCGCCACTCATAAAAAACGAAATTTATCCCCCTGGAGTCCTTTCAAATAACTCCTCCACGAGTTAGCTGCTTTAATCATCTGGAATGGTGCAGCAACCACTCGATCCGACATAGCCCCTCAGACCAACTCCATACGGTTGAATCCCGTTATATCTCTCATTCAACTTCGGACCCCGAACCCTCCACGTTACACCCACATCCCCTCTCTATATCCATCCTTAAATTTTTCTGGTCACACACCTAGGTTTTTCTTACATTTTATATTCTCGCATAGGTACATTTAGGTTGCATGCATAGAAGTGTGGACCTCTACATGTTTGTACACTTCTTTCTTCTGCGGACGAATTGGGCACTTTAATGCATGGAAACTTCCCCAAGATCCCTGTTTAATCTTCTTTTTCTCACAACTCGTTCTTCTACTGTGTCTATGACTGCTCTGGAAAAATTTTTATTGTCCGTTTGGAATGTCCATGCATATAAATATAAATGTTCAATTTTGGCATATATGAATACAATTATCGTGCAACAGGCGTGACGGGGGAAAACGACACACAGAACTTCGCCAAACAATTTGACTTGGATATCTCAAGAACATGACTACCGTATTTAGGCCAGTATCCCTCACGTTTATTAAATAAGGATAGTCATAAAAAATGGATCTTTGCCGAGGCAAGAAAATTTGGTACTAGAACCAAGGGAGATAGGCTAACTTATTTCTCGATTCCTTCTCTGCATATATAGTTTACATGATATATAACCTTGCTGTTATTGGATATCGTCATCAATTTTGAAGGTTGCTTGATCATTGATGCAGTCTGAATATATTTTTAAGTCTTTTTTTCTCTTGGTAATACCAACTTCTTGGGCTTTCCTGGCGAACCCATCGGAGGGAACACCATCGTTATACTCAACCGCATTCCCTCCTGCTCTCTCTAGTCTTCACTCTCCCTTGAAGAGTCCTATTCCATCCCGGTTTCCATTGAAATACAAATCCCAGTGGCATGCTTGGGCAATGCGCTCTTCCCAGTGAATTCAAATGAACCTCTCTGAAAAGAAGTTACTTTTTTTATTATAAGTTTTCAGCTCTCAACGGCTCGAGAACCTCAGCGTTTTATTAGCTACCGAAGAAACTTGGCAAAGTAATCCCTCGGAAAAAGTAAACTTTCTGCTGATGAGATAAAATCGAACTCGTATTTGGAGGGGAGAACGAGGGAAGTGGAGGGAGAAGGGGAAGTAAAGGGAAGAGGGAATCAGGGTGCCCCGAAAAATAAACCTTCGTCAGATATGCGAAGTCGAGTGCGGCACATTTATTTGAATCATGGTAACACGAAAAATTATTTATTGAAGAAATGTGTCCCTTGAATAAGTAAAAGTACTTCATGCTATATTTTCTACTGTTATGAGTGTATATATATGTATATATATATATATATATATATATATATATATATATATATATATTTGTATTCTTTTCTCTATACGAGGTTGGTTTTCACTTTTCTAAAAGTAAATTTCTTCGTTTAAAACAATATTCATTATCTTCATATGCAGTCAGGTCAGACCATGCCACAAAAGTTTTATAAGGCGTCATGGATTTCCTTCCACCAAATCTCTGCGTCATTCTACGTTTTCTCTTCTCCTTTATTATACTTTCTTAATTGCATTATGCAGTACTTATGGTTTACCATCCTTCTCTCTCTTCATTAGTCTATTTAAGTTATGGACGGACGATCGTTATTAATGAATGTTCCCTTTTTGCTCCAAATTTTTCTTTATTAATCGTAATTTTAAACAAGTCCTCATATTTATATTACGTATCTTCCAATACCCATATACGACATTACATTACCATATATACCCATATATGACAACTCGTTCCAAAATTCTCGGCTTTTTTATTTTGGCCTTTTTACTTCGTTAAAACGTCTCTTGCAGTAGTATCTTTCCATGCACTATTCTGAACAAAAATTATACCATTCAAGAGAATTACAAAGAACTAATTTTCATGGGCAGGAATTTAAATGGAAGATTAAACGTTGATGATGATATAGTTAATTTTAAATGATCATATAATTATAATGGCTATTGGTAATCTACCAGTTTAACAAGGTATTGTAAGGACAATTTCCATGCAAATTTAAAACGACACATTAATTTTCCTCCTAACATATCGCAATCTGACACCCGGCCCTACAGTAATTCCTTTTGTAATTCTGTAAACATCCTTACTTCCCTCATTCTGTCGAACATACCTTTCCTTTTCCTCCACCTTCCTTGTATGCCCATCGTTCTCCCATAAATTACGGTCTTCAACGCCTTATTCCAAGAAAAAATACTCTCAATCCACTATTCCTGCCTCCTTTTTGATTTCTCCCAGCAATCCCCTATCCTTACCCACCACACCTTGCACTTCGTCCTTTGTTTTCCTTTCACTCCACTTTCCCTTTTTCATCCTCCTCCACACCGAAATTTCATAAGTCTCCGATTTACGCCTATCAACTTGCCTCAATAACTGTTTCCACAAAGTACAAAACCACGCTCTATATTAAAGTTTTGACGAGCCTGTTCTTACCTTCGTTACACAATGTTTCTGTCATCAATTCCCTCCATCTTTTGAAGGATTCTTAGCTTACTGCAATTCTTTTTCATATTTCCCTACTCTTTTGACCGTTTGGGTCCAGAATACCTCCGAATAAACTAATTCACCTGGTCTAGCTTATTAACTTAGTTACATCAAATTCAGATGTGATTGATTTATCACCAGGACCTTTCAATACTATGAAACCTGAAATAGCATATCATTCATGTTGCAGAATTGTAAATATTCTGCTTATATGATACTTATACTAAACGGATGAGGGATTTTTGAATGATTTTCAATTATATGATATTAAATGCCTACTAGCCAGTATTAGAATAAATTTGCTCTTTTGCAAATGTCTTCCAAATTTTTAAAACAATGTCGTGATACTTTTTAATGATCTCTACCGTAACTAATGTGTTTTCTCAATAATATCAATGACTAGGTAAATAAAGCTATTACAACCCATGACTTTAATGTATTCACAATTGAAGAAAAAGTTCGTAGTAGTAGTTTTTAGGGGAGGCGACCGACAGCTAAGGTCATTTGCGCCATAGGGGATGGACAGGAAAGGATGAAGGGTGGAGAGAAACCCGGCGTCGGCATTAGCCTACTCTTTACGAAAGGCGCCAAGGGGTCCGCAGCTTAACGTCCCATCCGACGGACGCCGTACTCACTCAAAGTGCCCTCCACAAAGCACCTCAAGTAGGGATCGAGATACCTCTGAAAAAGTTCGTTTCCATACATTTATTTGCACGTGATACAACGCGTTTGCTACATGTGAGCTGAAGAAAGTGCAGCTTAGTTGTAAATATCCATCCTCATCATCCATCCTCCTTCCCTGGCTCTTCTTTACCCTCTCTTTATCCCCTACTCCAAATACCATTCATGCAGCAATTATTCACAACGTCTTTGATTCGGTGTACTGAACCAGATGTTAAAAATTACATGTTACATCCATATTTGATGCGGCTACATAGTCATAGCAAATATAGTAAATAGAGATTATTACTGCATTAGTACAAAATTATTTCATTTTTTGTACCATGGTTTACTTAACACATGTGTGAGTAGGAACTTGTATAATTTAACGTTGTTTTTCTTATTTAAAATCGAATTCAGAGTGTGCATCCATTTTCAATATTATATCATGTTTTCTCAAATACAATAACTACACAGAGGACGCATGCATCGAAAACAAAAAGAATGGCAAATCCAATCCATTCACACGTTCGACCTCTTTTTAAACATCAAAACGCGTTTTCTTGCCATTTATTCTGTTTCATGTGAAATAGGCGTAGAAAGAGTAATTTCATATGGAAAACGAGTGGCGAGCAAACGAAAACGGAAAGAGGGAATACAAATAAAAGAATTTACACATGAGAGGAAAGAAGAAGTATGAGAGTTGAAATGATAAAATTTGTAAGGGAAACCTTTTGTTTTTATGAGGAAGAAACGCATCCGTCCTTTCAGGAAGAAAAAAAATACTTTCATGCACGAAACCCCCAATCCCCCTTAGTCCTTTTCCCATTTTCTCTCTCATTCTTCCTCATTTATTTCCAAACCCCTTTACCCTCTTCCACCATTCCATTCTTCCACGGCATATTCATCGCTATTTCCACATTCTTCCTTCCCATTGTCGTCATTTCAACACTTTATTAACGTTCAAATTTGAGTATTTCCCTGGAGAACCTACACATTTTTCTGAATGTTGTTTTCTGCGAGCTATAAGTGTTTTATTGTAAGAGATTTTAGGAAATTTTAAGGGAAATCTATGATTTTCCTAAAATCACTTACTTAAAGGTTAAAGTAACCTTTAAATAACGCTCTTAATTATATAATATAATGTATTACAAAATTACTTTGCTGAAATAAAACGGAATTAATTGTGAATAATTTTCTTATTTTGCATATTCCTAAGACACTATATATTCATAACTACATCAACAGAATTAATTTCTTTCTTATTACGAATCCACACAAGATTATTCTGGTTCATAAAACCTCAAGTTATCGTCAGCTAATCCAATTTTGGAAATTTTAATCAACAATTATACTCAACTTTGGAAACATTTACGGATAATGGACATTATTTTTTGCTATGACTTAGTATATTTCATCCATAACGAAGAAATAGCTATTCATTTGTTTCAAGGAAATTATTTGCGATGAAATATTACTTCAGCATAACGACCACTGGTCGTTAAACGTTAAAACACTCATCTAATACGATGCAAACAGTTCTGATGCTTTCTTTCTACGTTTCAATAATGGCTCCGAAGTCCTACCTACCGAACATCAGAAGAAGCATGCTGAAATCTCACAACTCATAGTCGGGTTTGGTTAATACTCTATTCCTAATTTATTTGTTTCCACTGACGCCAATCTGTGTAGGCGCAAAATGTACACATGCAATTTTGATAGGTGAAAAACGTAGATCCGCTTATATGCATAATAAAAGTAATCATCTTATATTCGAAAGGAGTAGATTAGCAAGGAAGAAATTTAAGTCATATTTATTTTAGGCTGTAGAATCTTAAGCCAGCGTAGGGTTAAATATTCCAAAAGTGTAACGACTTACATCCACTGAGTATTTTCCTCTAAAAATACTTGAATAAAATTACCAATTTTTGTCAGATAAGGGTCAGTATTTTTCTTATTTTGATAAATTTAAGTTTACATATCACTTGAGCTCCTCCGCAACGAGCACGTACTTATCCTTGGAATCTCAAAGTTATCTCAGAGGAATTAAGGGCTCAGCCTACAGCACTTAAAAATGCACGTCTTCGATGGAAGGAGTAAACAAAAAGTTTGATAAAAATCACCATTCAGCTCGAGGGACTTTAAGGAGAATTTACTAATATAATATATTCTTTAACGAACCACCTTCATCCAGGGGAACAGAAATGGCCCTTATATGAGATTTCACAAATCAATATTATACTCTATTTTGATAAAAACGGAATACATATGAAAATAAGAAACTATACGAAACAAAAGGAAATGGCTTAAAATTTAACAATCGTCCAATTTTTTATTATTAAAAATGTTTTCTGAAGGAAACTTAACGAGAATAAAACTTAATTTATTCATAATAACACCATTTTAAAGTAAAAATAATTTCTGCATAACTTGTATTGTTTCATTTTATCGTTTACTTTAGGTGGCGGTGTATTGCTGCTCAACTTTCACACGGTGCGGTATCATTGAGCTTATGTGCTAAGCCTGAATGATTTTCTCGGTTCCTTAAGTTCCGGCAAAGATATTTGAACAACCCCTTTATCGAATCCGTAAATTGAAAATATCTAACGGTTAAGTACCAGGAGATATTTTTTCTACCACATTAAAACGACCACCGCCCATTAATACCGTGGTTTAAATAGTTTTCTTTTGCGCCCGAATTAGTACTCCTCACCTTATTTCACCTTATTCCATACACGATTTCTTACTGAAATATTCCGCTTTAAGTCACCATGGACGTAACTCAAACACAAAAACCTAGTTTATGACTAGAATTTTATATTCTCTTAGTGTAACCTAACTTCCACCGTGTCTTCCGCTGCCAATTTCACCCTCCATTCTCCCACCACAACTTCCCTCACGACCCGTTTCTTTAGAATTTAACCTGATGCCTTCAAACATTTCTCCACCCTCCTCCCCACTCCAACCGGCGTACACAATGGTCTACTCTCTTTTCACTCCCCAATAACCACGCTACCGCCTCATATAATTCGGAGCGGTGGCGCAGTGGGCCCCCCGAGCCTGCGTCTGTCCCCTTCCTCCCACCTCTCCCGCTCCGTGATCCCCCGAACGAGTCCCCCCTCCGAAATATGGAACGGAAGGAAAGTGCGGGGAATCGGAGGAATTTTTATGTCTGGCTTCATCGAGGTACTTTATGATTTTTCCTCGACGCACTCTGGTAAGAGACACCCCGCCTGTTTCTGAATGTTGCTGGTGCTGGGGATAAGAGAACATTTTGCGACTGCTTCGTTGAAGTCGGCGAATAGTTTTCCGTTTCCGTCCGTTTTACTTCTACCCCCCTACATTGAGGAAAGCATAATACTGGAGATAAAGCGGCACAATCTGGCTTTAAATTAGAAAAAATGCAAAATATAAATAAATTCCTAAACATAGTTAATGTGGTTCTACATCCATAAACATAGTTAATGTGGGTCTTTACGTCCATAATAAAAATTTATTTTGCCCCAATTGACTGATATCCTCAGTTTTTCAGCATTAATAATTGGATTTCTATTAAGATGAATTATAATCAAAGCGAAATTAAAAATTAAAAAAATAAATAAATTGAAAAATATAGCAGTATAGTTTTCCATTTACCTCAGTCGATTAATTATGTTCCAGAGAAATAGATCCTCAAATAAAACATGTGTCCGTGGTGGTGCGACTTTTAGCTTTTTAATCTCACCACTCCGCATGGAAAATTAGGCACAGCAAGTTTCCACTAGAAAAATATATGTCCCATCCATCATCAAAATATATACGCTAGCTAGGACATAAAATATGTAAGTAGAGAGGAAAACATTTATCCAAATTTTAAAAAATGCACGAAACAATGCAAATAAAAATTCAAAAGTCCTCTTTGCCGGATTTTCCTCTCAGTCCACCATCATTTATATACATTCAAAAACCATATTTGTATGACAGTCGTGTTTCACGATGAGACTCCTGAAAATTCTCGTGTAAATATAAAAATTTGTAATTTGTACTAAACGAGAAATAAAATCGGATTGGAGAACCGAGATTTGTAGTAATTACAAGAGGTTTAAGGCAGAATATCTGAGACAAAGGCTTAAAGCCACTCATGTGGTTTTGCCTATTCCTATGCAGCTTAATTTGCAGTACTTTTATATATGACACTAGTTTAGAAAAACAAAAAATACCTTTTTTAATGAATTACTATAAATATTAAGGAATTACAAAATTTGCTTCATTCTTTACCACATTTTAATTGTTCATGCAAAATATTTTTAAAAGAATAGACTTCGCATCCCTTTGGAGTGGCATCTTGTAGGTCTTGTACTTTATCCACTAGTTGTGAAATAAATTTGAGATTGTATTTCCCAGTTATCACAAAAGAATAATATGCCTCGGGTAACATTTTTTACTTATATTCGAGCCCCATATGTTTTATTTGAAAAATAATTTTTTTGTACGTTATTAAGAGGCATACATTTTTTATCATAGATTTCAAATAGATAATAGGAAACGACTCTCTTTGGAGCTTAATTTTTGACGTCAATAAGTAAGTCAGCTTTCAAATCCCAATCTCCCTCTTCTTTGGCCCTCTTTCGTCTTTCAGAGCTTCCAAACTCTTCAACTTTCCATTCCTTTCCGGCTCATCGGCTTAATCTTATCCCTTTCGATTCGAGATATCGACTGTAACTGGGTTTCTTCCAAATTCCCCCAGATACCACAACCTTACATCTGCTTCCCACCCTTTCTCATGACCACACCCAATCCACGTCTCAAAGGCATTCCAGCCTTCTCAGTTTCTTAATCTTCACCGCTCACTCTGATTTCTGACTTCTGAACTTTTGGAAGCCATCACCGGGAGTTTATCTTTCCTCAAACCATGGACCAATCCCCTGACATATTTAATGGCCGCACACATCTCTTGAAATGTATAACCAAATATTATTATAAATACATTTCTGTTGGTTTGCTCAGAAAAAATACTTCCATCGACACTATGAAATGAACTGTGATCTAAATAAAATATCTGATAGTGTTACCATGCATAATTTTTATAAAGTAGCAAAATTCCATTCAATTGTGCCCGGCACAACTTTGTGGAAGTTCATGTTCATTAAATGAAGGACACAATGTATCTTTCCACTGTTCTTTATTTACGTACAACTAGTTTCAACGCTTAAGCGTCATCGTCAGGTACCTCTGATGACGCTTTAGCGTTAAAACTAGTTGTACGTAAATAAAGAACAGTGGAAAAATGCATTGCGCTCATCATTTAATAATTATTTTATTCTAAAAAACTATAAATAAGCTCTAAAAAACAAGAGACACGGCATCAAAATTTGCAGAACGAATGAATGAATGGATGTTATAGAAAAATGACAGAAAATTTCATAAATATTAAATTGTTTACTTGCCAGCTTGATTTATTTTACAATACTCAGCCTCGTACGGCTGTAAAAATGTCTAAAATCTTAAATACCCTTAAATCTAATCTTATGATCAAATTAATCAGTTTAACCATTAACTTAAACCCTGGTTTCTTGTTCATATTTAAGTGTACTATTGGTGGCAAGCTTACAGATGAAATTGTCACTAAATGACAAAATATGTAGTGTCATTTATTGGTTCTGCGTAAAAGAAATTTAAATGTCGTTTGTAGGACGTAACTTGCGATAGTCGCGTCATCATGCACTCGTTTATAAAAGACATTTAAGAAATTAAAAATACCTAAAAGTTATTATAATTTATGAATTACTTAAGCTTTCTTTTTTGCATTATAATTTTTGCTCGGGTAGTAATTGTTAGGATAAGCGACCGACAACTGAGGTCACTTTAGCCATTAAGGATTGATAGGAATGGTGGAAGGGTGGGGAGAAACCTAGTGTCGGGATAATTCTACTCTTAAAAAAGGTGTTAAGGGGTCCACAATATAACGTCCTATCCAACGGACGACATACTCACTTTAAGGGCCTCCCAAAAGCACCACAAGTAGGGATTGGAATAAAACAGAAAACATTTGCCGCCTCCATGAGTCTAACCCGAGCCTGAACCCGAACGCGAGTGAGAAGCCAGTACATTAGTTACCGCACCATCCCAATCCCCATTTCTGTTTGGGGTAAAATTAACTGAGTCAACCAACTACTACTACAGCAACTTCTTTTCAAAAATGTTTTAACATTCAAATACACTCTGGAGAGGCAACATTGAGTTTTAAACAGTGGTTTGCAATTTTTTTCAAGCACCACGAGGAAAAAATTAGACAAGGCAAATATTATTCCGTGAAACAAATTAGCAGTTTCTATGCAAAGTCAAATATGTAACAGAAAGTAGTATCATAAGCGGACTTTTCAATTCATTCTGTTTAAATAACTTTCCAATTTCTCTTATCCTAATTTTCTGGAGAAAAGCGAATATATGCGGAAAAAAAACATTTATGAAAGAATGTCGTGCTATTAATTGATTGGGACTTAATTTTACCTGGGGTATAAATCTCTAATTTCACATAGCATTTATTTTATTTACTCATCATTTAAGGCATTATTCTTGGGGATGTAAAACATTACGATAACACCGTTGTCAGGCAAAAATGTATTTGAAGACCCACATGAAGTAGATATTTTCTTCAAATAAAATTACAGGAATTTAAGTAGAACACTGCATCATTTTTTTTAATCTAGCACAACCTATGTTTTCATCGTATCCATATATAACTGCCATATACATTAAAAATATATTTTATGAAATAACAAATATAAGAAAAGGAAATGGAATATTGTTTTGCCATATTCTTCCCCACATACCTAACAGCTTTCACGGATACAATCATTAAAAGTAGTTCTTTTAAACACAATAAATGTTGACTTCATTCTCAACTGGGTTATCTTTAATTCCGTTTGCAAAATTCTTTATCTAAGAGTTCGAGAACTTTAATTTCTAAACTTATATATTCTTAAGAATATTCTTAAAGAATGCGATACCACGATTGTCGTGATTTTTCATAGTACTCTCATCTTTAGTTCCATAAAAAAAGACATTAGCTGTAATTTTCATCTCTTTTAAAAATATGATATAACCATAACACATTCTGCTTATAATTACCTTTAAATTTGGAAACAGGCCGAAAATTATCAGTAAAATATATCATACAATATTTGCATTTTCATAAAACCAAAGAAGTGGTTAAGCTCCATTTTTCGGCGGGTTGACTCTAAATAAAACGCTAAAAAGCAATTCTGCGCCTCGATCAGTTCCCTAGGAGAGTGAGCTTTTACACTTTGAGAGAGTATAATTTGACCTCCTCCAAGCCGTAACGGCAATGCGTTTAAGTTCTATTTCTCTGATCTCGGGTTAAAGGTTAGAAAATGAGAGAGTAGGTATTAATGCTCGGTTAATTAACTCCAATGCCAATATCGCGCCAAGCCAACTGCAGGATTAGGCAGGCCTGTGAATATTCAACACGCCATCGGCCGTCGCCGGACCGCAGCACTGTAATTGAAGCAGGAGACGAATGCGACGGAAGAGAGCGACGATGATATGCCGCCTTATCATTACAAAAGGGAGGGATTACCGCTGTATATTCGCTGGGCACAGAAGGTCAAGTTAATCTGAAGATTCACTTTGCTGTATAAGTCCCACCTTAAACCATCGGTACTGACTAAATCTCTTTGATATATTGACTCAAAGTGTTAAATGGAAATACATGCCACACCTCATATACCCTCCCACTCCCAAAGATAGAGGGAGAGAAAGAAGAAATGTATATACTAGTATGTGTATGTACTTACTTAGTATGTGTAACTTAGAATACAATGAAGGGTAAAGGAAATTTATAATTCAATTTGGAATTGGAGAAGAAGATTGTGCTGACTACATATATGATGTTTAATTGATTGAACCTTGGCCAGAAAGCTACAGAATTACCCGGAATTTAAATGGTTTTAGTTCATTTTCATCCCTTTTTTGTATAACAAATAAATAAATTATTAAGTGAATTACCCCTGTTGTGAATTAAGTCTTCCTCCTGAAAATATACAAGTTTTTACGTTAGTTGAAAGCTTTGTAACGAATATTTATATTTTCCCTTCCTCTCCCATATCACTCACCCTCCCCACCTGGTATTTGTACCCCCTGCCATACACCTTTTTGTTGGATCGTAGGGTGGATACTGCATATACTGTACTGTATATACTTTATGCATGAGTAAATCGTGTTTTAATTGAATTATATTGGAAAAATTCGTAAATTCGACCAATTTGATTGGCAATTGAAAATATTGAACACTTTGTGTTGCATTTATTCCTCTTGAACTCCTCATTTTAAAAATGTCGAAATAAAATTCATTCAAAGTTTTCTATCACATATACCAATATTTGCACCTATGATACAGCTTGGTTTGAGCACATTTTGAATGAAGGCTATTATACTTAAATATCTCAATGCAGATTAACATGATCCTTAATACTGGTGCTAGGGCAGGGCCTTTTAATTGCACGATATTTTATGGGACTTAATTAGTGCACCCAGTCTCTCCAACTCCCTCTATCACCCCTTCTCGTACAAGAACAATTATTTTTTTGTTGACTTTCAGCATCAGTTCATCAGTCACAAGCCTCGGCCGACCACTGCGGTCCTCGTTGTAAACATTGGTGCGGAAATTTTCAAATTGAATGCGCCACTGTCTTACTCCGCTCAGACACCAAGATGGTGGCTCTTGAACTGGCTCTGCTCACCGTTAGGCAGAAACGTAGGTTACTTTCTGATAATTCCTCGTATATTGTCTTTAGTTCAATATGTTTTCACTCTTACTAGGTCATATTTTAAAGAAGACATAATCATGTTAAGCTGTTTGATACCCTAAGAGATATGTCAGAAGATGACGCTGCAGACGGCATCATGACAGGCATTTTCGTCACCTCGGTGATTACATAATAGAGAATGGAATATTTGTATGCCTAAGATTTTTGTAACTGCTCCGAAGAAATTTTTCCACGCATTAGTTGAAACACTATATGGCCCCAAATATAGATAACTTGCTTTGGACTTCGCTTGATAGTCACACAACATTTTCCACAAGTGCTCGGCATCGCAGAAATTTTCAAGGATGACACATCCGTTCACCAAGAAAGCTGAGCAAATTCTCCATTTTAGCATGGCTTTGGCATTGAAATCATCCGAGGTGATAAATCTGGCTTTTTTACCTCGCTGTTTATTTTTTGCTTCTCTTTTCTCTCCTGAAACTTCCTCGGCGCCCTCCTTTCAAGATTTGTGAAAACTCAAGCAAAGGAAAATAAAGACAATTTTCACCCTTTAGATGAAACAAAATGCTTCCTGCATCTAAAAATAAACAGACGAAAATTATGAATTTCATAGTACTAGAGAATATCGATATTTTTTGGTACACATGCTAGAGTAAACTCATTTTCATAAACTAATTATAGAGATTCTAATTATTCCAACTGCATGTATTTATAATACATCTTATGATATCGTTATTTGAAATTTTGTTTAAGATTGAGATAGGTTTTGAATAGTTATGAACTGTACACCAATAAATAGTAATAATTATCGCTTAACGAGACAAACTGGCAACCCTGTACTGCAAAACTGTGATGATGACTAGATGATAAACACGAGGTACACTGTGACGCTGTAACAATTTGAGATTTATCACTTCAAATTGATTGTTAAATGAGGAATTATTAAATAATCTTCGTACCAAAATAACATGCATTTATCGCTTTTTACCACAAACTTCCAGCTTTATTTGCCAAATTTCAGTTGGTTCCAACTTTTGAAAATACGAATATTTAAAAGATTTCTTAAATTTAAACGGCTATGGTATTCATAATTTTGTGCCATTAAAACGTGTTACAAGGTAAATGATTAAATTTCCTTATGTTTTTTGATTTCATCAAAATACCAAATTTTTTCCTTGGCTGTAATTTTTCAAAATGATAAAATATAAAAATTTAATTTTAAACCCTCTTAGTCCCTAATAATCAAATTAAATTTAAAATTTCCTTGCGTGAAATAATTTCGGAATAAGTATTTAATTACATTTACATTGAATTGATTTGTAAACGAATCCTTTCGAACAACTCGAGCAGAAAACCCACATGTTCTAGTTGTTTCTAATTCATTTTCTACTATTATACAAGGCCAGTCCCAAAAGTAGTAGACCTCATATTTTCCCGGATAGACGGACTTACAGGCGGCAGTTTCTCTGGGTGGTTTCGAGAAAGGTGAGTCTCAGAATAGGCTGGAGGTTGGTAGTAGTTGGCTCCTAGCCCTTGTGTAGCACGGATTGCTAGTTTGCAAAACTTTTTAATGCAACTTCATTACGCTCCGTCATGAACCGGTTATTGGAACAACGCTTTGCGTTAAACAGGGGAAAATCGGGAAAGACACTCATGATATGCTTAAGGCAGAATATAGTGATACATATAGGGGTAGATCATGAATTTTATGAGTAGGACTTGTTTTTTTTACGAGTGCAAAGAAGATGTTGAAGAACCCGAACCTACTGGATGCCCTTCAAACCCACAAAATGGTGGTCTTGTAATAGTGAATGTTTTTTTGGATAGGGTTTTCAGATTTTGTTTTCGCATAGTTTCTGATAAACTTGGCATCCCTAAAAGTGGTGTGCGTCACTTGCGACCTAAAACACATGCCTGAGAAAGGTGTGTGTGAAGTTGACAATGCGAGTGCCCTCGGATGAACAAAAGGAAACTATCACGCAAATCTGCCATGAGCTTCTAGATCATATGAGTGACGATTCAATTTTTTTTTATAATGCCCTAACGGAATTCTTCCTCTTACCCCGAGAAATTACGTCACCACGGCTCGTTGGAAGCGTTACAACAGGTCGTGACGAGAGAGCCTAGTAGCATTTCAGGTACCACGTTCCAGAAGGCATAGGAGGCGTGAAAACCCGCTGGCAGCGTTGTATGGACACACATGGATGCCACTTCTAATACTTGAACGGATAAAACAATTCTGATTTTCATCATTTTAATCGGATAAGTCCTACTACTTTTGAAACAGATCTTTCAGATCTGGAATATTAACTAAACAGTTGAGATAACCATTTGATGTATAGAGGGTACTCATAATGGTGACATTGATTCAATACATCTCACTTTTTCATATTTTTCCCTATCTTAATAATATGTAAAAGAACATTTAACACACCTATTGCTCAACATATTGTTCTTAAATTCCCCTTGCGTGTATTTAACCATTATGAAAGAAATCGCTTCGATCTGGATTTTTAGGTTACGTGACAGTGCAATCTGGTTTAGTATAATTTCTGCAGAAATAATGTAATTACGAGATATCACACCATCCAACGAAATATTTAATTTTTCTACTCAAAATGGGCGAATACTACATATTTTATCGCAATGAATATTATTTTTCCATTCTGTCATAAGCACATAGTTACGACCATAGCTTTCTGCTATTCTGAACAGGACTGCTTGGCTTATGAAAAAGATATTCGAAACTTTCTAGTACCAGCAAATGCAATTTGCATCAAATAGAAAAGGTTTCACGCACGCAGTAGAGGAATTTATATGAATAGACTCCAATAGATCAAATCTCGTAGTACCATTGTGGCCCATATTCAAATATTAACTTTTTTCAAGAAATTTATTTACAATTAGCTATCACTTGAGATCCGTCCTTATTTATAGGTGCTTTAAATTAGGAAATACTCATTTCCAAATTATAGACGACTTTAAAGGGATAATTTTTGTGAATATCGTTTTACATAACGTACACTATAAACTGCCTGCCATATACCCACGTTTATTTAAATGCAACAATGATTTCACCTAAGCCATAAAACTAAAATGCTATAAATCGATCCTACTTGAACGATACGAAAAATTGCCAAGTAATTTAAGCTCTGATTTAAAGTGCATGATTATATATTAACAAATAGCTTTCACACCGATAATCAATTGGTGCGAATACCCAAAACCGTTACCGAAGGTGGTAGGCGATGAGATAATCAAGAAACTTTTAAATGTAAACCGAATCAAGGGGACAAGGAAAATTTCACTATTCTTATACCAATCTTTTTGCAGGAATTTAATTTCTACCAGGCGAATAAATTGCCAAGGTTAATCATCCTCAAACGCCCAACGTCCCTTCTCGATTCAGGGGAGTTCAGTCAACGAAGAAAGGATTGGGAATGGCATCTGGTGAGGAAAGTGTGCGTCCGGAAAGTGAGAAGGATATCTGCAGGAGGGGGAAGGGCACGCGTTGGAGGCGAGTACACTTAGTGTGCGCGGGGACGACGGGTGGGAGATGAAGATGGGGGAGAGGCGGGACGGCTAGTGGATCGGAGGATCCAACCGGAGACGTGCTATTGTAGGAAGAAAAGGGGATGACAATGAAAGAGGAGCGTGACTGTGGGAGGGGGGGAAGAGGTTTGGTTTGAGGGGATGCGGGTGTTCGGAGAGGAGAAAGCCCGCGAGAATGGGAGGGAGAGGTTCCCAGCCGTTGGAGGATGCAGTCCTGTACGTTCTCGTGTGTGTCGCATTCATGAATATTCGCGTTCCCCGGGCTGTGCATTGTTGGGCTTACCAACAATCGCTCCGCCACACAGAACCCTCCAGGTCCACCCCACTCTCACTCCACCCCATCGCTCACTCCCTCCGCCCCGATTCTGTCCACACCCGACCCTCTCAACGTCCACCCTCTTCCGCCCGTCCACTAGTACGCCCTCCTATCCGCTGTCAAATGCCCCTATCTTTCATTATCATCCACTTCTCCTATTCAACTCCACTTTTTCCTTCCCTCCCTCTATCTGCCCGCTAGGTTCATCGGGCGAAATTTATAAAGAGCCCTAGAGGGCCCTCGACGTGAATTGAGGGGCGATGAATTCGAGACCGAACTAAGCCATATCCTAGGAGTCACCTAGAGTAAGAACCGCTCCACTCCCCGTCAACGCACATGAGACGCAGCCAGTTTAGAAAATCAATTCCTACTAAAATACTGCGTTGAATTGTGTAATTCGTTACATGCTGACTTTACGATATTTCTTGCCAACTGTATAGGTACTTAGGGAACGAAATAAAGGGATTAGGACGATATTCATTATTACGGAGATAAAGACCACTGAACTATTTTTTCTCACCACCATTTCAATGAATTTAGCGCAGTAGCCCCCTGGGTAATTACCAAATGGCCATAGTTGAACTCTACGTAATTTTCAGGAAATCTTTAGTAGTACCGGAGTGGCTTGAATTTTCGCCTTTAAGGTCTTAACTGAGATACTGCAGATGGCAGAGTAAGTGCAACAGGCCTTACTAAACTTAAATCCTGCATTTAACGCGTCATTTGGCATAGAGTTACTTGACATCCACCCTCAATGATCACTCTAACTTTCAGAATTATATGCACTAAAATCAACTGTTTTAAGGGTAGCGATCTAAAATAACCCCGTTGAATGTGATTAATATTGAGTAAATAGGTACAAAACTTATTATTTGGTTAAATAATATTTTCGTATGCATATGAAAGGCCTTCTATTCAAGCAGAAATTTCACAGTGTATGAGTAACTCGCCTTGGTTGAGACCCGAATCGCTCGATTTTCTTAATTGGCTAAAACCCAAGACCAGAAATCGAGAGATCCGAGTCCAAATCTCAATCAAGGGGAATAATTTTTACAAAGTAAAATTTCTACATTTCGATGATTACAGTGGATGTCTCCGTTAAACTAATTGTGGCGGCATTTCCCGCAATACTTTGCCTTCACCTTCCCTTCAAATGATTTTACACCATGTATGCCTCGTTCTAAGAAAACCCAAAACCCTGGTACAAATGCAGGTTTAATCTCATCCTTATAATACACTAAGAAAGTAGTAACACCAGCCAGTTAATCAATAAGTCCTTTGGGTGATATAATTCAGACTATCTCAGGTTATTATTGTAAATACCGTGAAATCAAACATTTACAATTATCCCGTTTACATTTTTGCAGTTATTATGAATCACATTTTAACCGTCAAATTTCCTGAAAGTAGATTTTATATAATGAGAAACACATTATTAAAGTATATTAGAAAGTGTCATTACTGAAACTACTAATTTCCACTGTGCATTCATTTTTTTTGCCAAAAATTGTTTCAATTCGGTACCATTTGAGGATAACGACACGGAAAAATTATAACAGATTCATTTTTGTTTATATTTTTCCTTCATCTAATCAATTGTTACAGTTGACTTACGAAAGTTGGCCCTACATGTAACTCGAATTAATTAAATTATATTTGAAAAACGTTAGTTAATGGAATTTAAGGACGAAATTTCAAAAATGGAAGCGCTCTGTCCCAGACTCATGCATTCAACTAAAGAATCCAACTCCTCGCCAAAAATAAAACAGCCTCGTTCCCCAACCACTCCATTCTAAGTGAATCCGGAGTGAAACAAGAGAAGAACGAAATTGTGTCGGTGGACGATGAGGGATGGACGGGAGAGGAATGGTGGGGTAGGATGGAAAAAAGTCAGGAATAATTCATTGCGCTGGTAAACTTTCCCCAAACCCTCTTCCTTGAAAAACATTTTTTTTAACTCACTAGGAACGTAGCGGCCAAAGGACAGGAAGGGGTGAGAGGGTGACAGGTCCGGTACCGCGATTTTTGGCCCGCCGATGTACACACCAAGTGCCCGTTCGAAAAACAAAAGACATCCTTCCCCCCTAACACTAGCATCGACACCCCGGGGCTGAACGATTGAAATTACGGTTTATTATTTTCAGGACATTATTATTCTCAGTGCTTGATTTACGACCGCTGGGGGATAATTATATCAAGCCCATCCCCGCTCCAAACTCCTTTTTCTGACCTCCCCAAATATCCAAGTTTCTCCGGAGCCACTGTTCTGTACGAGAACCACCACCGTACACTTGAATATTTAACTTTGGGCTAATATTTATTTACCCTGCTACGAAATTCAGAAGAGAAGTTACATAATTGTGTTTCCCGTAAATGAGAAAAAATCCTTCACAGCTACATAGGTTCAACACGAAACCAAGGGTGAAGGGAAATCGCATAGTTAATTTTTCAAACATGGTGCAGTGGATAAATTAATTTTGGGATGGACATGCAATGAAGTATTTTTTTCTGCATGTATCTATGAATATTTCATGAAATATTCATTTTATATATAACAAATAAACACACGAGATTTCCAAGTCTCCATTATGTGTTTGGGTATATAATTGTACATTTACTAGTTCCACACAAACAAATTTAAAAGTAAATATGTAGCGCCAAATCAAATTATGTATCATTATTTCACATAAAATTGCTAAATATTACGGTTATACTGATTAAAATTTAACTTCTGAGATTTGAAGTTGTCCGATGAATATTTACAAATTACATTGGGCAAAATTATCAAAAATATTCGATAACCCCGCCAAAATATTTTAAGGGTTTCATGCATCTAGGATTTGCCGTATATATTTACTTAAAAGTAAATCGCTATTTTTCTATAAATATGTATATGCATTTCTTGCATCAATTTAAACTACACACAAGAATTTAATTGCAATCCCCCTAGCTCGTTAGTCCTCACACTGTTCTTCATTAAACTTGCATGATACTAAGGACTTGATCACTAAAATCCTGTCATCAGGGAGATGTCACCAGGGAGAAATGTATGAAGTTCGATCACCCGAAAAAAGAGGACACTTGCCTCTCTAATAGTAACTGAGGGCAGTGGGGAAGGGGTGATAGGGTGAGTAAGGGAGCCAGAGGAGATGCTGGTAGGCTCGCGTCCATCTTGATGGAGGATCCGCGATAAGAGGATCGCGTAAAGGGATTACGTCAGCTGCGATCGGGAATTTAATGCGGCGAAGCGGAGTGCCTCTTATTTTTAAAATCCACCGCAGAATGCTTGCTCTTAGCCTGCGAACGCTTTCTTCCTGCGCGAGATCGCACTACCTCCCTTTCTTATTCCACCGAAGGAAGCTTTGTGGCTGTGAGCAAATGTTAAACTTTTTGAAATATTTTGAATTCCATCAACCGTGCATTAGGACTGCAGACACTTAAAATACCCTTTGAATTAGATGAAGTTTCAAACTTGGTGCTTAAGTCACTCACATATGGCATACCCAGTAACCATTCTCCAAGACAGAAGTCTCATACATCACGGCCGTTAAAAATAAACATTAAAAGAGAACAATAAGGGGTGGTTTCCTCAACATCTCTCAATTTCATTTTTTTGGGAAGTTGTGGTACTAGAAAGACGAATGCTTAATCAGCTAGCACCTCACAACCACTATTGAAACCTACAATTCATGGAAAGATTAAAGCACATACCTCAAGATTTGTGTTTCGTGGGTGGAGTGTCCAGGTTTAGTTCTAGGTGATCCCTCAGAGTACTCTCAGCTTCCCGTAACTGGGTATTTTTTTGCCTACCAGATGGTTTGCCTCACGGGGAAACCACAGCCGGCATAGAGAAAGGAACTGTCACCCCCTAAACTGATCAGCGAATTTCGCAAGACGTGAGGCATTGAATTGGGTGAAATTTACTCTCACCAATCAAACCAAGCTTCAGGTTGATAAATGTGGTATACATTCAACACTTGTTATTACCAGAGATATTATTTTACCAAGAATAAGGCATGATATTTCTTTTATGACTGAGCCATGTGCATAGTACAGTAAAATGGGGACCGGGGAAAGCGTGATTTTACATATTCATCATCATTATTTCAATCTTAAAATTGTTTCATATATCCCTCTATATATCTCTATTGAAAATAAACACCGCCGCCTTTATATATGTATATATATGTTTATGTGTGTGTGTGTGTGTGTATATATATATATATATATATATATATATATATATATATATATATATATATATATATATATATGTTTCTTTATTGATGCATGAGGTGTATATCTAAATCAAAAATGCATGAAGTATGGCCAAAGTTAAAATCTACCTTTAACGATTCTTATTAACTAAGGAAAATCTAATCCAAAACTCGCAATCGTAAATTCTTCTATAAAAACATCCCAATCATTATTGTCCATTTGTTTTGGTGTAGCAGAATGCAATTCTAGAAATGATAAAGGTTAAGGCAGCGATGATAACTTATGCTATCATCACTGCCAGGAAAGAAGTATGTTAGAGAGAAGCAAGTGACAGAATACGTAACTTTAATTGAAAATTTAGACCCTTGTTTTCTTTTAATTCCATTTCTTCAATAACCAGCTTATCCATTCGGCTCAAGAAGTAGTATTCGGCTTTTATACTACACGTATGTGTCTCAAAAGCTAAGGTCAAATTGATTTGTAAACAGAAAGGCATTTAAGAGATAAAACAACTCCATTACAGAGTTGATATTAGATTATGGTGAGTTTGCTTTCAAAAAGGGTTTTCACATTGGACACGGGACTAAACCCGAATTTTTTACTAAGACATTTGTTATTCTAACTAAAATCCAAGCAGAATTTTCATTGAAGAACATATATAAATCTACATCTACAATCCCCCTTTCGATTAGACTTAAACACAAGTAATTAATAAATTAAACATTTGATAATATATGCTGATATAATATGAATCTTTTCAGTGTGTCCCTTCATTTAACCATAAAAGACACATAGCAAAAAATCGCATGCATAAAAACCAATGTATATATATATATATATATGAACAATTAATCTTTTTAAGCATATGCATAAAAATCCCATTATAATTTAGGAAAAATGATTAAAGCTCGGGACCATTGCTCTTTTGTTGGCTGAATTATGTCCCTTAACCGTGACCGTAAATAACAAAATTGCGCTCGGAAGGTAATCAAAAGAGATATCCAATTTTGTTATTTATCAACTTCAGTAGGATAATATCATCAGAAGAAATACTTTATGAAATTCAATATAATGCATACTGTGGGGAAATTTAGATGTATATGTTACATTTAAAAATCGAAATCAAATGGTTTAATGATATCATGAGAGGGACATGGAAAAGAATGCGCATGGAGACCAATATTGACAAAATTAATTTTTAATTGAGCAAACAGGTATTAGTATAATGCTTCAAAGACTTATTTTTCTTCTTATTCCACCCATACCCCTCAACAAATGCATAATAAGATTATTAAGGTTAAACCTGAGGAATTGAAAATGGTAAGAAAGAAATTAGTTTGCTTATTATTTGTTTGTTTCGAGGAAGAAAACGCATGACTTTAAACCAAAGAGAATTTTCAAAGGAAGCTTCTGAGGTGTAATTACCTGTAATTTATCCGGGAAAATAACGAGATGAAATTCTTAGAAAACAGAATCAAGAGTGTAATGCCAAAGGGAAATTTTTTCCAAGTAAAATTTAAAACTTTGAAGTATTCAGTAGATACTCTTATCTTTAGAAACCTTATCTGTAAAGTTGTTTTCTCAAGGATAAATGAATATATTTTATGTTATTATAAGCATATTTGTGTCAAAAATAATTTCAAAACATTGAATATAAAAATAAGTATCTTTTTTGCTTTCCTTCATTTACCTAATAACTAATTTTGTCCAGTAGATTATTCATAACATAATGCGTTTAATATACTGCAATAATGTTCTGAAAAATTCTTTTCAAATAATCTCATTATTTATAAACAACACGCTTTACATTTATCTATTAATCGAAATCATATGACATGAATGAACACGCGAATTATTCAAATGATTCCATATATTATTACTAAATTCCGGGTTCTTTTACTTCCTGACTCCCACCGTCAATCTCTATTACGGCGGCCTCGGCGACGGCTGGATAATGTCCTCGCCTGATAAATTCTAAGCCATTGGTTCGAGTCTAGCATATTCGATTTATCCTCCTCCACACATTTTTTGTTGCTTTGAGTAGCCAATATAATTTATGACGTTTTAAAAATGGTGGAATAAAAAATGCAGTTTCATTGGCGAATTTCCGACCGCGTTTCTCGAATAACGGCCATATAGTTCTGGTGTCACCATAAATTAACACTTTTATTGATTTAATCTTATGTATTTAGAATAAAAACTATATTTTAATCAAAACGTACCCATCCCCTATCATGAAAGTTCCTACCAAATACTTAATTCCGTTAGCTTATATTTTTTAACTATTTTTTTATGCGGCATATTATTATCAGTCAATAAACCTTCACTTAATTTAAATATGTTGATGTTTATGAGAGAAAACGGATATATCCCTGCAGTGATTCTTTGAACTTTTAGTACAAATAGCAGCGTATCTCAAAAAATATAGTTAGATCAATAGCAGCTACGGAAACTAGTTTCGGCAATGTGCAGAGAATTTATGCCTTTTCTAAAACCATAGAACGTAAAAAAATTAGAAATTGCGTCTGATGACACCTTTGAAGGAGGAGGACCAGTTGCCATCTCCATTGGGTCATAACCGCTGTTTGAAAGAAAAAATGTTTTAATTAAGAAGGGCTGGAAATGGTTATTAATATATTGATGGAAATTATAAGGGACATCTATTAATACTTACTATAGACACAGAGGGAAAAATCCGACTGGATGTCCACGTCGTTTTTGGGGACTTTCATTGGTGGTAGGTTTAACACGCACCGGCACTGCCCCTATCCATGAGGCGAGGACGGGCAGAAAGACGAAAACGACGCTCGGATGCTTGGTCGTGCCTTTTGCACATTTCGTCACCCCTCCCTCTTCAACCTTCTCCTACTTCCCCATACACGCCCATTCCACCGCCCTGGAACGCAGATCCCCCTTCTTTCCTGGAGCATAAGTGTTTGTGCGAGGGCCAAGGGAAATGACGACGTCTGGGCATTAGGACAGCTTAATAGGCTTCATTTAAAGTACATTAAAGAGCGCTTCGTGCCAACTCTCGAGCGGTAACTGGCCATTAGGCTTAACTCCTGTTACGAAATGAATAATATTGCATGAGGTGTTAAAATCCTGTCACATTTCTAGCGTATTTTCGAAACAAACCCTTAAAACTAAGAGGAAATTAACGGAAAAAGTTGAGTTGAAAAAATATCATGAGGATTAAAAAATTGACTCAGGTTATTAAACATTTTTTATGCTTGGAAATTCTGGAACATATAAATTAAAATTTTGAAAAGGACTATGGGCTGGCAAAATATTTTATCCATAAAGTTATTAGGTTTTTCAAGAGCAATTTCCTCCTTCCTATTTTGTAGCATGATTAAATTGAATTTAACTTAACTCAGGAGGTACAAAACTATGTCTTAATTTAATTTTTCTACCTCACAAATTTGACAAAAGATAATGTCAGCCTATATGGTTTGTTTGTGTAATATGATTTATTGAAAATTATTTGTGGCTAATGTTTCAGCTAATTGGTAAGATAGTGAAAATAAATTTAAATCTTCAATTTGATAGCAAGGTACTTCCCAGGTCTGATTTTATACCCATCGTGTTTTGTTTATGTGGTACCTGCAGCCAAACCAAAACTGACTGATTTAGTAGAAGCAGAATGAGTGTATTGATATTTTACCTGTTTATTTGTTCTGTCATTGTACATGATGAAGATTGTCGTAATCGTCTTTTGCATTTAAATGTTCTATTACACTAAGGCTGACTAGAAAGTAACTTAGGCTTCCGCAGAGCGTGGCAGTGGGTAAGGCTAGAGCCACCTTCTTGGCGTCTAAACGTCCCTACAATAAGTACACATCATGCTCTGGTAGTGTGCAGACTGTGGCTCTTCTATTTTGCTCACCCCAAACTGCTAAATTGCCTGCAGCCTTAGAAAATCCCGCGAGTTGTTAAGTGCGACCTGTGATTAGGTTTTTACTAGAAAGAACATCAACATCTACTCGCCTTCTTGCTTTTAAAATTGCACGTTAATGGATAACTTTCTTACTACATCGTAAGGTGCCATTATTTGTTAGATTATAGTACATGCATATGGGGAAATCCTTGGGAAAGTACATACAAGAAATATGCGGTCTAATATGCGTGCGAATAAAAAATTGGGATTTGTAAAAAGATTAGCGGAATAAGACTTATACGAACCGCAGTGTCTGTTGATGCGGATGTTGAGGGCTATGGTGCACTACCCGGCGTAGAAATTGGGACAGAGTTAATAATTTATTTGGTAGATTTAATCACGGAATATGTATGAGAGAGCGCCGTGGGATTTGAGAGAATCAGTAACTAGAGAGTGGAGGTAGGAAGTAGTGAAGACGGAACATGCTATGCATTTTAGTCTATTTCAGGGTTTCAGTGGGGAATTTTAGACGTAAGAGGGTTTAGATAAGGTCTTAGTGTAATTCAATATGTCATATTAATTAACGGGTCATTTAAAAGTTATTGAAGGACATTTAGATAATATGTTGCCGTTGTTTTCTGGTTTGATAGAATACGGAAGAGATGTTTGGCCTAGAATTATTCTTTCGTTATGTTTGAGCAATCGAACGAGTAACGAAATTTATTTTCAATTTCAGGGAAATGGTTATAGTACATATACGAGGTGAAAATTTCTCGGCCTAAAAAAAAGAGATGGTGTTCAAATCAGCGAATATATATGATTTCTGCCTGGGTGCACGTATCATTAGTACATAAGATACGTTCGTTGACACGTATTTTTGCAGTAGTTGTCTTTCGTGTTTTTCGTTAAAATAGAAAAACTTCAATTTCCTGTGGCCATAAAATTATCTGTTTTCGATGGATTATCCCCTAAAGAAATTCGGCCAAAGTTAGTAAAAGTGTGCGGGAACTCTGCTTCTATAATTTTAACCGTTAAAAAGTGGGTAGCTGACTTTAAACGTGGTCGCACATCCCTCGAACATGACCCAAGTGAAGGACGGCCAAAAACCGCGACCCCACCGGAAACTATCGCAAAGGTGAAGGATATCTTGTTGGACAATAGTCAAATAAAGGTGAATAAGATAGCTAAGGCCGTGGAGATATCGGAAGAAAAGGTGAAAAACATCTTACACAAAGAAATAGGGGTACGAAAGCCATGCGCAAGGTGGGTGCCGCATTTGTTGAATGACGATCAGAAGTAAATGCGAAGGCGATTTTCGCAGCAATATTTGGACCGATTCAGGAGGAAACGGTGCGGTGATTTGTCACCATGGATGAGACATGGGTCCACCACTTCACACCAGAAACAAAACAGCAGTCGAAGCAGTGGGTAGAAGCTGGTGGTTCAACACCTAAGAAAACGAACTCCATCGTATCTGCCGGAAAGGTCATGGCCAGTGTGTTTTGGGACGCGAAAGGGATTTTATTAATTAATTATCTTGAAAAAGGCAGAACAATTATGGGTCAATGCTAATTCAACCTTGTTGATGAGCTGGATGTCAAAATTTGCGAGAAAAGGCCTGGATTGAAGAAGAAAATAATCATCTTTCTCCAGGACCAAGCATCTGCTCACAAAGGTGCGTTGACGATGGGAAAACTAAGTGATATGTGGTACGATATCCTCGGCAATCCCCGTCATTCTCCTGATTTAGCACCCTCAGACTGATCTGTTCCCAAACTTGAAGAAATATGTTTCTGGGAAGTGCTTCGCGCTCAATGAAGACGTTGATAGGGCCGTAGATCGGTATTTTTACAGCATTCCAAACTCTTACTTCCAGGAATGAATACTGATGTTGGATAAACGCTGGACCAAGAGTGTTGAAAACAAGTAAGATGATGTAGAAAAATATAATCGTTAATTAACTGAAAATCGCAGTCTTTTATTGTCAAGCAGAGAACTGTTTAATTTACCCTCGTAGTGTGTTCCTTTTTATACTAATTTCATTAAAATATGATAGTACGTGTATTGTGTAATGTACACAGTTCTTCCGGTGGGTTGATTACTTCCCTTTTTCATTCTACAGTTCCAAAATTTTACTCCTTTAAAATCATACATATTTTTTTCAAGACTGGTATAATTTATTGAATTTCAACACTCGGTGAGTTAATATAAATACAATAAATCCCGCATACTTCTGTATACTTGCTTCGTGTACACCTAGATCTTCAACCACCTGGCTACAATAGCAGATGTTGATGCTAAGGATTCTTAAGGGTTCTAAATACATTTGTGATTAAAGTATACATGATACATTTTAATATTGGCATCGCAACCTAAAAATATATTTCTCTTCCCAATGCCTATGATAAATAATGAATTTAATATTCCCAAACGTTGTAGACAGTATTTTTTTTAGAATGTGTGATTGGTAACAATGCCGCCAGTCACAGGCGTGAATTTCAATGGATTCACGACACGAACTCTCTCGGGCCACGCCAAAATCCTTTCGCGGCCCAAAACTCCAAAATCTCCCCACCCTATGCCCCACTGCACCCTGGCGCCCGTAACATCACTGTGGTTTTCGGGGCACCCACGACGACATGGGAGGGGGGGGAGGGAGCCCTCGTTCCACCGCGGCCCCGACCCCGGACATCGAAGTGATACATTGCAGTTTCTGATGCACACACGGAGCGAACCAACTCCCATTCCAGAATATTTATGATTGGAAAAGGGCGCCGGGAGGTTACGTGTCGTGAGAGAGAGGGTCGAGGGGGAGGGGAGAATTTCAATGAAGGGGTGCGTTGGGAGGGACCCTGTTGGAAAAAATTCTCCCTCCGCCCATCCACCTACCTTGTCCTCTCCTCTTTACCCCCCCCCAAATCGAACGTCCATAAAGCCCTCCTACACAGCCTCCGCTCCTCCCAATTCCCTCTGCCCATCCTCCTCTGTCACTACATCCCCGTCGTAACCCCTGAAAATTCACGAATCGAATTTGGATAAGAGAAAAAACTGGACGGGTGAACAAATTTACGACGACGGACGCAATAATAATAAAGGGTCAGAGAGGGATAAAGGGAAAAGGACGGAAAAAAATTACGACCCCGGGCCCTCCGAAATCGTATTGATGAGAACACAGGGGACGGAGATTTTTAGGGTGAAAGAGAAGGGTGCGGGTCGAGTCGCGGAAAGGTATGGGATTCAAATTGTTTTGAAATATTACTTATAATAATTTTGACAAGTTCAATGGCTCATGCGTTGAAAATTTTTGGGACGGACGTTCGAATGAGAGAGAGGGAAAGATTTATTATTGTCGAAAATTTTGTAGTGAGCGAAGAATTTCCCCTTTTCAAAGACCTGCGCGTTACCCCGCCCTTTCCGTGAAGTTATAATATTTAAATGAAATAACTGTTGTGGTCAATCGACCCCGTGCCTGGGAAGTAAACACGAATGCAATGCCTTGATGGTTCCAACCGACGCCAAATTACAAACGAGCATGATTTTGGAATAAATGCAACCATTGAAAAATAATGACTCTAGGTTATTTAAAATAAAAATAAAAATCAGATAGATACCAAAATGAAATATTCAAATGTTTTCCATGCGACCGATGATCGCTGTTAAATTTCTGTTACAATAGATTTGAGCATCAGAAATGTTCATACCATGCATATCTGTGTTGATAAAAAATGAGTAATATAACCGGATCATATTTCCTTGGTACCCTCCATAAAATAAATCTCGAAATCATCAATTCAAAATACTATTTTAATATAAATTTGGAATGAAATTCATTTGCTATTTCCTTAAGTTTAATTAAAATTTTAATATACTTGAATTAAATTACGGAAAGTTTAAAAAAATTATTTCTTTGATCAAAATATTTATCACAATGGAAAAAAATTGTGTAATTTCCATTGAAATAATTTCACCAGTCGATTCTTGAGATGATTATTACTAAGAAAAAACAACAATATATATCATTTATTTTTGGTATTTTATGTATATATGTTCACGAAAAATAGCCCAATAAAAAATTCCTTCGATTAAAGATAAATTAACCCTTTCTCCAAACTCCAAAAAAATGGGAAAGCAGCTCTTCATGCACGAACCAAAAAAAAACAGTAGGTTTTTCTTTTAAGTATTTGTGTGATTCAATTCATTATCTGTGACTAACAATTTATTAAACACTATCAACGCCATTTCCTGCGATGTGACTTTCTATATAAAGATTATGTTATATACAGATCCACTAGTTCAATGTTTCTCTTAACGTTTCTTCGTCGTATATTTCCTTCGTTATTTCCTTTGATTCAGGTGGTGAGGGAGTTAGTGAGATCGGAATTCTCTCCCGGAGAGCATTTTAATGCGATCGTTTCCTCCGATATCCCATCTCTCGGGCCAGTATTCCCACTCACGGGGTGGTTGCGGGAATACCCATACTATTCCGTCCAAATGAAATCAATTGGCTAATCCACGGTTCCGAGAAATCAAAAGTCCAGCCATTTTTCCTCCCAGCTCCCCCTCGACCCCCTACCCAACAAACTCGCCTCTTACACCGACCGACCTCTTTCCTCCCGCTCAGTCCCCACTTAATACACATTTCTCTCGGGGATAGGAAGAGAGGCAAGGGAGGGTCTTTGCCAAACGTAAATCCCAAAAGCCCGAAGCGTTTTTCTCCCGAAAATGGCTTTGCAAAAGCGATTAGAAAGTGGCTGACATATTCCCACTAAGTGGCTCGCGCTCCACCCCCCGCACACACACACACACGCACTCCTACAGACCAGAAACGACGCTGGTTCCCTTCACAGCCCCCTTTGCGGAAACCCCTTTCCCTCAAGACCCCTCCCCAGAACGGCCAACCGGATTCAAACCATCCCACACTCCTCTCCACCACTCAGCCCCCGTCTCCTGCTCCGCTGCTAAAACTAAATCCGAAATGGACGTAGAACGCACTTAGGCGCCCGGCAAAGTATATGCGGCCGATAAACCCCTCGCCTCCCCTCCGTCCCGCTCTCTCTCATCCACTGAATTTAAGCCTTTCTCCCCCTTCCCTCAAGGTCTGTTCGCTCCCCCTCCTTCACCTGATTCAGCCGGCCCCTTTTTTCTAATGCCTAATACTACTTCACTCCCACCACCTCCTCCTTCCGATGTGGAATCCGCCTCCAGCACATCCCTCCTCTTCCCGGGGCTTTAATTCCTCTCCTCCTGGGTCGTCATCCCTTCCCACTCCGCTTGCCTTCCCCCCTTCTTATATTCATTCACCGCCCACACGATCTCTTGCTCCCACCACAGTCTCTTCCTGTCTTCATATTCCCCCTACTCATGGCGATTTTTTTCTCAACAATTTTACGCAGCCTGTCTGAAAAGTTTTTTTTCCGTGCCGTTTGCTTTTCTTTGACACTCTTCTGTGAACTCTGTGTCAAAATCTGCTAATTCAAAATTTAGGGTTATTCTCAAACATTAATGGAAACACCTCTTTCTCTTAAAAATTAAGTTGAAAAGCTAAATTTTGCTAATGGAGAATCTTTCAATTAGCAGCAGGAGTGCGAATCATTCAATCATTTCACACACTATTTGTTGGATGGTAAAGTCATGGGGGAAAGAGAATCCCTTTTGTATTTGTAATTAAAATAACTTAATTTGGGAAATAATAGCACGGAAATACTTTTATTGATACTCAGTGATATACAGCGATTTTTACCCTTATCATATGCTTACCAATTTAAGTTACAACTGAAAAAATAATTTTACATTCATATAACATATGTATAAAAATTGAACTAATGATACTAAAAAAATTAAAATGTAGAAAAATTCGGTGTAAAACATCCTTTTAGAGTTGAGTAGTTTATATTACTAAATGCTCATATAGCTGACATAACTCTAATCATTAATAACCATTGGAGCAGACTTTAATGCTATAATTCTATCAAGCCTATCAGATATAATTTGTTATTATTATAACAAGAGTTATTAGCAGTACATATTTGATTATATCGGCATTTAATGCAACTTCGTGTTAAGTAAAATTGCTACTGAGAACAAACCTCCAGAATAAGAAATTGTAATCACATCAATACAATCGATATAAATGTATGCCAGAGTTTTAAAATATTTTAATCAAATAAGACCCCTCTTTTTGCAGATTAAGGGTTCTTGACTATTTTTTTTATTTTCTTTTGTCGTTCCTATGTATTAAAAAGGCTAGTTTTCCTATAAAGGCGGTAACGGAAATAATAAGTTATGCTTTCAACAATTGTCGAAGCCATGATTCCCCCTTGCAATTTTTTTCAATAAAAGTACAGATATGAAAGTAACAAGCATTTAAAAGTAGTTATAGGGGAAATTATTTGCCTGATTTAAACTATGTATACCTGCTCCCCATTGAAATAGTTTGAAAGATGATTCAATAGTATATTGGGTGCGACGAAAAATCAAATTTGGGTACTTTATTAAATTAAGACGCAAAATTGATATTTCAAACTTTCCAATTTCTCACTTTTTATCTAGGTTGTAAAATTCATAATTCATTGACGGTTTTATCTGTATATTTTAATAAAAAATTAGTTAATTCTATTTCAAGAGTGAAAGTTGATATTCGACAGGCATGTCTGATATTCCTGATTCCCATCACGGAGTGATTCAAACGACAAAGGACGAAGAACCTTTGTACTAAACAGTTATATCACCCTCTGATATTAAACCCAAACAGCGCCCTTATAATAGAAGGACCTAAAATTCTGCCGATGGCATTATTTGTCACTACGTTTTTGTGTTCACGGTCCGCTCGAGTCATCGGGGCGGTTATTTCCGCAGCGCCCACACCTCTCCTTTCACATTCTCACCTGTTCCCTTTCTCTCTGCCCTCCCTCGCCGGAAAGATCCCTTTGTTTGGTATCTCCTGCTCCACTTTAAGGCCCTAATCTTTTGCTTCCCTCGCCGGCTTCTCTCTCCTCCCTCTCTATCCCTTCCCTTATCGCCTCCTGCAATCGCCATATCTACCCACCCTCCGCCCGAAAACAGCCAGCTCCCCCCCCCTACTCCCTACCAACTTGCCATTCCATATCTCCGGCGCCATTAATTCCTTTCCCCAATAGCGCCCCATTCGGCTACACTGCCTGCACCTCCATTGTGATGGCGCCATCTTTTCCACCCCACCCCAAGCCTCCACCCGCGTCACCTTATCTCTTCCCCTTGCCTATCCGCTCTCAACTCCCACTCCATCCTGATTTTTGAGACCCTCAACTGTTAACGTTCCACTCGTAAAACTTTTGCCCTTCAAAATGTTCCGATTCGTTCTCCTACCCTATCTCCCCAATTCTCCTTTCCCTTACCGGCTGAACGGGCGCCCCAAACCCACCCTCCTTCCCTCCCAACTTCAATCTATCTGCACCTCTCTCGCTCTCTCTATGTCGTAATTCGTGGAAACTTGTGAAGGGTCCCATGGTGCGTAATGACGGGTGCTTGCACCCAGGTGTCGCTGCTGTGCTCTCGTGGGTCACTCCGCGATTTCCGATGGCAGCGCTCAACTAGGGGTCGCGTCATACCAGCCTTGTCAGAAATTTTCGCCGTAGGAATGGGATTTGATGCCTGAGCATATACATTATATAATGGCGATAAATCACGAGATCGGTATGACGAGGGACAGAGGGATTACTATTCCTTCGCTAAAGTTTTCTGGACGGAGTGTATAGCAACTATTTTGGGATTTCCATTTTTTGAAAGACTATTATTTCCAGTCATTTGGTAATTCAGTTTTTTTGAATATCGAGGAAAGTACTTGATTGTGCTATCGGATTTCATAATTAAATTTCTGATATTAGACTGGAGAAGTCAGCAATACTGAGTCACGTCTTTCATTTTGAGTATTACTTATTAGCAGTCTAGCAAGGGAAAGTCTTTAATACAAAGACGATGTTACTTGATTCCGTTACGTAGACAATAGCGCAAGGGTGAATTTTCGTAGTGGTAATTTATTACTCATTAAAGTTTATTACTTTATCAGGATATATTCACAAGTATAATGTGATATTTTTTGGCGTTGTGCAGCCAAATTGATATGGCTTTTGGTTTTACTTACTCTGTCTAAAATATTTTCAAATACATTTAATATAAAAACACTCTCCAAGGGCCGTCTACGCAGAATTTATGAGATTGCATTGACCAATATCAAACTGATATGAAATTTTATTGTTATATCAGGTTAAGTATAGTTGTCCACTAAACTGATACTAGAAAATATTCATGAAAAACCGAACGAGTTTTTTGATATCCTTCACGTCAATTTCCCTTCGGCAAGAATGTAAGTTTGCCACTTGACTTCAAGGTATTTAGTTTTGCTATCAGAAATGAAAACTATCGACATATATTTCCCACATAATTAGCATTCAGTAGTGCATTAGTTCATTTTAAAGTGATTTTGTTTTTCCTTAGAAAAATATTACATTGGAAAAGCACACTTGCATGGCTTTAGATAGAAATGCACCAAGCACAGAAAAAATTGTGTAATTTTTGTATCCGCTGTGAACCTAAGTGTTACCACAACCGGATGATTAAACAAAAATTCAGGGGCAAAAAAACCTTTGAATACGAAATTACGTTTTATAAAACATGTGCTGAGTGAAATTTAAAATATGAGTGAATTCTAAATTTCTTATAAATTTCCAAAGATTATTTATTTACATATTTTTTTTAATTTAGCACAGTATTTCTACAATACCTGAGTTTGGTAAATCGACGTTTTTTTCCCTTCCCATCCGAAGATTTTTCCAACACCAGCTTCTCGAAAAATGAAAATATAATATAACAAATTTATCTAAAAAATATTACATTACTTAAAACACAGTAACCTAGGAGGAACAAAACTGCAAATTATACTGGCTATATTTTGTTCAGAAAACGTTAATATAACATTCTTTAAATGTAACAACCTATTATCAAACTGGTCAATTACCTGACGAAACAACTAAAACGCCATGACGAAGCTGAAACTGTTAAAACCATTGTTTATAGATGCAAAAGATATCGAAATTTCAATAGAACTTCCCTTTTCCAAACCAGGATTTCTCAGACTCTGCAAAATTGCCAACACTTTAAATTAAATTTCATCCCTTCAGATAAATATCAAGTATTTTATTTCAGGTTGTTTTAAAAGTCAATCTGGCTGAGAATTTTTTAAATAATAGCTGAAAACAGCCTAATATATTTTTAGAATAAAATCGTAACATTATTTTTTCAACGGTACACGATTGTAATTTTTGCAACTAATTTTTGATTTTACTATTCCCCGACTAATTAAGGTTTTCCAGGCAGTGTCATTTTGCACGGAATGTTTCTTTAAAATTTGACCATAAATCACCTTAAATGTATCCACCCAAATAATACCGCCACATATGCCCTTCATAAGCACATATATATGAAATGTTAATAATTTTATGGTATACTTTCCAACAAACTCTAATTTATAAAAATTACAAATAAATTGATGTTGAAGGATAAGAATAAATAAAGAACTTTAACATGAAAAGAAAACTTTAGGAAATAGTTATTAACTTTACTTTCACGCTTACTCACACATTACTTAATTTGCCTGCCTTGATAAACACAAAGTGAATCTTAAAACCACGAGAAGGTAAACTTTTACATAAAAGAATAGCCATACTCCCTATAATCCTCAATATATCAGGTATTTCAAACCCAAATAAGAATTCCTGACTATTCCAGGTTTTTCCCTGATCTTTTAGTTTGGTGGTAAACCTGAAGAAATGCTAGATATTTTCTTGAGTATGGAAAACGAAAATGCCATAATTAATGGAAAACTCGATAAGTATAGGACTCATATTATTGCTAAAATATATGTGGAAGAGAGAAAAGCCTTTGGAATTACTGAAGTAAGTGAAAGTACGAGTAGTTGCAAAAAGTCCTAAGCTGAAGAAAGTTATTTAAATAATAGTAAACACTTAATTTTGGAAACGGTTTTGGATAAATTCCCATACAAAACTGTATTTAAAATATAAAAACGATATAGAAAATAAAAACGTCATAGCAAGACTGTAATAATAAAACAGTGACTACTGTTGATTAATAAAACTTATTTTTAAGGGCGGTGACCTAACACTCCCCGCCACACGCCTTTGCGGCTTGCGGAGCATTATGTAGATGTATATGTAGGTTATTAAATGGTGTCTACAAAATTGAAATGTGAACTTCAGAAGTAATCTCATTGAGTAAAATATCAAAATATTTGTATTCCATGCATTGTAAACGTATTTTCATATACCAATCGAGGGAAGAAAATTCAGAGAAAAGATATGCTATAAGAAAACTTTCGTAGATAATCTATGAACCATTCCCAGATATGAAATCGATTCCATCTGGTAAAAGAAAGGAATAATGAATGAATATCTTCTACTAAATCCCTTTCGAAGTTATACCGAGTTCTCAACAAGAATCCGATCTGGGGTTTTAGCTCAATTTTTCTCTACTCGTCATTAAATTATGTTCCCTCCATTAGGCTTGTTTATTCTTTTCAAGCTTCACGAAGCTCAAAAAGCCTGGATACTTAACCGTATCAAATACGAATGAGGCATTGCATTTATTTCTAGAACCGAAAGTCTAGCCCTTTCCACCTTTTTTCAAACCCAATTTATTTCGTAAAAAGTAAGCACTTATCCCGAAATGGAATAAGACATTATATCCGTTTCCGATCCCTTACTTCCCTATTCCCTATTTTCCCTATGACCTCCTAGAGAGTAAAATTGGATCTTGCATTCCTGCTAACATTTGAGTGTCTTTGGAAATTTATATTATGAATAAGTATCAATTCTTCTTAACAATGATTCAGATTTAATGCAAATAGCAGCCTCGAAAACTCTTACTTTATGAGTAAAAATAAACCGGATGATTTTTACTTCGCCATTTAGCATATTAACTTAATTTAAGGACAGTTGGCGATAAGTTATTATCTGAATTAAATTTTTATGAAAACAAACAACAAAAACCACTACATGGAAGAGTTCTAACAATATTAACAGACATTAGTACTGAACTCTTTGATTTCAAAGAATGCTAATTTTTTAAGGACAACTAGTTACCTTAGAAGCTACAACTTCTTATCACTAACTCTAATGCTAAATCTAATCTAATAAGCATACAGGTATGCATCAAAGTCATTAGGCCTTATTCTTTTAACATAAATAACATCAAATTTGCTGAGGTAAGACCATGTAGCTTTATTGCATAACTTGTCTTGGTGTAAATATCCAATGTTATAGCTCTCCTGTTTGAATCATTTTCTCGAGCACAGATTAAATATAATATGTTTTCACTATGATTCTACGGCGTAAAGATGGCTAGCACTAAAATCTAAAGAGCTGATAACAGGTTCCTCATTATTGAACAAGTATATTCCATGAAAGTTGGATATTAGAGTTTTCTCTATTTATATACCTCATCAAGCGAGCTTCTAAATGCCTTCCGCGTCAACGTCAGTCAGAATAAAATTTAGCTACTGCTGTATGGAAACTTTCTCTTTTAAAATAAGAGAGGAACCTCTTATACCCAACACCATATGTTTTTACCGAAATATAAATTTTTAATCACAGCCACCCTAGTAATAGTACACCGCTAACGTTTCCACCTTTTCATAAGCCGGAACATATGTGGAGGCCTGCTATCCCTCATTTACCGCAGTGAAAAATACTACATACAAATACGTTTGCTCAAATACGTTCCATATGGGAAAATATATCGTCCTCCCCTCGATATAAAAAACTCACCCTCCAGTCATCCATCGGTGCATGTATGTCATTTTCGTTCTCAATCCGACCGCTACCCTGTATACCCTGTGTCCTAGGGCCGTCGGAGGGGAGCGGGCGGTGGCCCAGACCTATGCCAGCGAGAGCCGATTTTGGATCTCTTTCTATCTCTCTCTTACGTGGCCAAGCGGTGTGCCTAGGGTTTGGGCGGGGAAGAGGGGCGGAATGCGGAAAGTACGAGGGGACAGTGTGCGGCGGATGGGAAAGTGGAGCAGGAGGCGGAGGGCGGTTGGGAATGAGGAGTGGAAGGAACGGAACAAGCGAGTCCTTGATTGCGAGGCGAAAGGCGAAAAGTCGCGTTTCGCTTCGACGAGAAGGGACCCCTAGTGCCCTGTACAGTAGACAGTTATGCCAAAATCAGCTTAAGTCTCTACGAAATAAGTGTGATAAAGGAAAGAAAATGAAGTTATACGGAGAAACTATATCCAAAAAAGCGTTCGTTTATTGCGTCTCACGTTTCATCAGACCCGTATAGCTTGCTGTAGTAATACAGGAAGCTATATGGCCGAACGTAAACATAAAATCACCTATTAAGTGATACCTAAAAGTACTTTCATCCTGAAATTTATAAATGGGAACTGATATAAATTGGACATTAAATAAATATCTATAATAATAAACCCCATTTTATATATATACGAGTACAATATGAATATGAATACTGAATGAAACATTAAGATATTTGTGTGCCACATTTCAAAGATTTATTTAACTGTAAGTCTTTCTAGAGGTCAACCAGGTACATTCTTTTACCCAAAACTTTCATTACAATAAATATTCTGCCCTCTTTTCCCAGCATGTGACATTAACTACCCTAATTATGGGGAAGAAAAATTAAAATAATTGAATTTAGCACGCAAGGCAAGGAACAACGCTGTAGATGTGAAACATTCGGATTAATATCAAATACTCATCAACTGCGGATACTGAGTTTAAAATTCTAATTTGAAATATTATGAATAGTTAAAATAAAGAGAGCAGAGATTTTTTTAATCTACATATATGTATACATCTTTGAATCATGAGTTAAAGCTTGATTATTAAATTATTTCAATTATTCAAGCTATAATTCCCTTGCAAAAGATTAGCCTGAATTCGAGGGATCTTGGTTCTAATCCCGATCAAGGCAAATTATTTTGACATTATGAAGTTTTTGCATTGTAATAAATCAAGTTTTAAGTTAATTTTTTTCATTCTCAGAATTGAATCTCTTCAGACAAATGTCGCAAATGGAAAACCTGTGGATATATATATACCAAGTTGGCCTAAACACTGTAGCAATTTGACAATATATCCATCTGTATCATAACAACTTTCCTTTGATCGATATTTCGCATATAAGGTGGTAACAAGAAATTGAGTTTTTAAGAGCCAGTTATGTTTATGTTACCATACATAGCCTAAGCCTGCGACGTCGTCCATTGCCCTGTGGTTCCCTGAGAAAAGAGGGCTAACTTCCGTTTTCATTTCCATTTTTCACTTACCCTTTGCTCTTCATTACCCACTCTAATCTTTCATTTTCTCTCTCATCCTTTCTCTCTTGCCTTTACCCATCCAACCCCACACTCCTCACTTCTCCCTCAACCCTTTCTCGTCTCTCCCTATCTCTCTCATAACTCCTCTTCAACGACCCCGTCTCCATTCGCAGTTGCCTTTCCTCCTTTAACTAGCCTTATACCGTTCCCCCCCCCCTCTCTCTCTACTCGGTGCCCTTAGTAAGGGCGATTGTGACGTCAATTAGGAAGGATCCGTCGGCCCCCGGGGGCAGAGACGCGAGAGAGGGTGGATGAGAGGGATCTCCTCTGGCATAGAAGATATGGGGTTGCCAGTAGTTGTCTGAGGGGAGAGAAGACAGTCTGCCGCTGAGGGTGGAGAGGGAGGGATGCCTGGCCCCCTTGGGTTGGGGAGGAGAGAATTTGGGGGCTCGGGGTTTCATCCGTGGAGAGGAGGGGGGTGTGGGGAAACACGTCCCCTTGGGGTTAGAGAGGGATGTATGATCCCGCTGGATCGGAATGAGGTGGGGACTTTCCATATACGTGTGTGCTTACTTATCTTCTTTATTACCCTCTCCACGTGATCACACGTTAATAATCCAAACAGTTATTAAAACCAAAAATTAGTTCCACTGGGTTTTTCAATAAATCTCTTAGTTTTTTTCTGAATAATCTCTACTTTCAAGGTCTTTTGTTATTTGTCCTCCGTTACTAAATAACTCTCCGTTGTATTTATGCCTTCTCCTGCAGTTCTCCTTATCAATATTGATTCTTATTTTGGTAATTAATATTGCCTCTACCAAGTGGATCCTAAAATAAGGTGTCGAAACCCATTATACACAATTTCTTGGGATGATGGACTACCCGTTCCCACAGTTCCCCCTGAAAAAAGAGAAAAATGATATTTTCTTCATGATTCAACAGCTCAGTAGCCATGCACTAATTTCATTGTGATTGGGATAAACCACAGCACAAAATCAGAAATGGATGACTCCGTTTCGAGATTTTGAATCGAGACTTATAATTAAACCTAACTCAAAACACTTAATTAAAAAACTGGTAGTAAATCCTGATAAAATAAACCAAGAAAATATCCCTGTCTTGGAAAAAGTTACTTTTTCTAGATAAAGCGACATAAGAGGTCTTATTTGGCTAATTATTTTTAGTGAAAACGGCAGCGGTATATATTACATAAAATTTAAATTACAAAAATTGATTATTGGTCATCTTAAAAAGTCGGTATTATTGGAAAGGCCAAAGTCAATGGTATTGACTACACTTTTGACTTTTAGTTGGTAGTTTCATTTATTTTTACCATCATTTATCAGAACTAACTTTTAAAAGATTCTATAGTTCATATTACGTGAGTTCTTAAATAGCTTTATGCCTATCTAACTACGGATTTTTATTTACGCTCCAGTATGGTAAATATCAGAGAAGATCTGTAGAAACATTAAAAGATTCTGCACAGGAGAAATTTTGAAATGTTCCCTTTTAACTCAAGCAGTCAATGCTGAATCTAAGGCCTTTAGCATTCGATTGATTTATATCTGAGTGCACCCAAACTATGGAAATAATTAATTACAATCGTTTTAAGATAAAATATTATGATTTCTTTTATAGTGTATCACAGCACACGGCCAACGATAGCTTCACCCTCCTCACATGTTCTCCTCCTTTCGTTGCGCCTGACATTATACAGATACACCTGTATCTTTCATCCATACTCTAAAAAAGATGTTTAAGTCTTTTTACATCAAGCAGTTAGTTGTATGATCATTAAGTTAGTGGGTAACCATTGCAAGATTCTCATTAAGGTCTTGATAATTATCAAGTGATTCCATTATAACTGCTGATTATACACTGACCAAACGAGCGACGCTGTCACCCCGTGCCCATGGCAACTTTTTCATCATCTTCTGTGAACAGCTGCCCACGGCAAATCAGTAATCACTAGTTCATCGTCGGTGGGTGCATTATCAAGACCCTTGATGACGACTCAATTTCATCACTCTCGATACTGCAAACCCTCCGCAGCAAAACGTTTGAAAAGTGATAAACTTAATTAAAATAGAATAGATAATGAGGTAAATATTAAGAAAACATTTTTAATTGAATATCAAAAGCCAAGTTTGGATGCTTCATCTGCTCTTTTTATTTTTAATAATATCCAATCCCATTTTCAATGAATGGTTTAGGTGGTGAGGAGGCCAGGAGAACAGGGTAACTAAATCTTGGTATTCTGTTTTTGATTTTTCATTTGCAAGGAGACGACACTAATTTTTCTAAGGTACGCTAACAATTGTTTTCCTTAAACGGACTCGCAAATATTGATGGACAGTTTCCATTTTTGGAAAGAGCTTGTATGCTGGTTTCTAAGAAATTTTCTTCCAAATTGTGAATAAGATGATTATTTCCATTTAATAGTGTAATGAGTTGTCTCATGAGAAATAATAAAAGTTAAATAGACGCTATGATCAATAATTTAGGGACAATTAAATCCTACAGCAAATGTCGTGCAGAAGCTGTTCTAGATGCTATCAATTAAAATATTTGACATGTGCCACATCATGCAATAGTGGTATGGTAGCTGGTGCAATTCAAAGAAAGTTGCAACACAGGATGCAGACAGGTGCTAAAATACGTAAGACTGGAATAGAAAGGAAAATATTGAGAAATCGCGGAAGAAGAAAGAAAATATTAGGAGTAGTGAATGTAGTGTAAGGTCTTACAAATTAGGGCGTTGTTTTGAAGAAAATGAGGAAGTTAAGTAGTGCTAAGTCCATTGTTCATCATCATTAAACTTATACAAACCTGTAGACGAAATTTATGGACGTTCTTTATCTTTTAATGAAACGGTTTTTCGGGTTTTCTCGCTCCCCCTTACCTTCTCTACCTTCTAGTTAACAACCTCTGGATCTGTTTGAGGCCATCTATCCACCTCGCTAACCATCTTATTTCAAGGTTTGCCAAGTTAAACTTCCTCCATAATATACCTTTCCTGTTCCATTCCCTCCTAATATGGGAGAGAGATTTTTTCCTCCTCTTCATCCCTTCCCCATTAGCTCTTAATTTTTTAGCTAGCCTACCTTGCCAAAAACTTTCGGGCTTACCAGTATATGATAAGATTTCTGGTTTATTCTGAGTGTGCGGAATCACTTAAGCTCTCAAATTTGCCAATATGTTTGATCTAGCATTTAAGATGTATTGCAGGACGGGCTGATTATTGGCACGAAAGCATATAGATTTTGACTTAAAAAAACTCCAAAGAGCTGCGTGAATAAATCTGAAAAAATAAGCTCATTAATTTAACTATGTATGTTTTTGAATTTCTTCAGAAAAATTAATAAAATGATGGTTTTTCTGCATAAATTTGCTTTATGATGAAAATTTAGGCATAAATAAAAGGTGCAAAAGACATTTTCCTCAGTAATTTGAAGTCATATGGCTAACTTCACAAACATATTAATATTTAGAATATGCAGTGTTATACAGAGAGGCCTGAAATATATGTACTGTTTGTATATCTACTGTTTGTTATATCATGTCATTGCCACCCGGCTTATCGCCTAACAGCAATGTATCCCAAATAATAATAATAATAATAATAATAATAATATGGTTTAGTAAAAATTCTCTCCGTAGGCACGACCTCAAGATCATATATTAAATCTAGTAACACATTACTGCATTGCCAGAATAGTTTTGCTGGTTGAACTTTGAACGAGATGAAATTGGTGTAAATAATCCATTTATTCCACAAAATGAATAATGATCAAAATAAACTCTAAAAATGTAATGGTCATCTTTCTGTGAGCATTGGGATGATTATGCGTAGGAAATTCACTATCAGCAATAGTCACATATGATTTTACAAAGTCTTCCAAGCTAGGAATTCCAGTGAACAGTCAGTAAAAAGTTTTTTAAAATATTTGCGTCAAAGTCACTCATGCAGTTACCTAATAAAATGTCTCAGGTTCTCTAACATTTTCTTTGTTTTTCCTACACTTCAAAACCACAATAAGAGGAAACCGCAAGATACTCTGGGATGCAAAGCCTTGAATAATCTGCCCTTTCGATTACATCTACACAATACCACGAAAGCTGTCGCAAGAACGTGTGGCAGGGGGTAGTAGGTTACCAGCCATTCTACATACATTTTCTTTATTTCCTCATGCACCTGGCACCCCGCGATCCACCGCAAACTGCTGGAAAACGATGGACCAAACAATAGCCACGTAACATGTCTACATACTATATTACGATGAAAACGTTGTCAGCAGCAGTTCCTATTCCTACACAAAGAGGACAAAAAATACGTTAAAATAGGACAGGTATACATGCAACTCAGGCCCTTATTGTGGGTCTGTATTCTACGTATTTCGGACGGCCAATTCACAAATACAATAGGCTTTATATGTATACATTCAACAACACCCCAAGTGGCTCAAAAGCGCACGGCGGGAGACGTTGGGATACCAGACTTTGATAGCTTTTGGTGGGAATTCAATCTTGTAAACCCCTTTTTTTGACTGCGTGCACCCGTTTATTTAGCGCCCCTCCACAAATCGCGTGCATATGTTTTTCCCAAGAAAGATCCGATGCAATGGTAACCCCCAAGTATTTTACTTCATCCACGACCCTCAACCGAACACCTCCGAGTGTGTAACTAGGTAAAGTTTGGTTGCATTTTCTATTGTTTAAGAAATGCATGACGGATTACATGTGATCCCCGGGACAAAATTCACCGTTCTCTTTCTTTCCGGTGCTCGTTCGAACAATACGCTTTTTCCTACTCTTCGTCACTCGCTTCGTTTCACTCAGCCATATCCTTGTAATTAACCCTCTCATCTTACTCTATCTTTTATGTACTCTTTTGTTTCCACTCTAATTATCTTTCTTTGAGTTCCTCAATCCAATAGCAAATCTTACCATTCCCTCAGACTCAACGTTTCTCAACCCTCTTATCTTTCCGAGCAACAGAGCCACGATGCTAACCGCCAATTTCTCCTCTTTGTTCAGTTTCTTCACTACCATCTCTACCTTCCCTCACCTTTTACACATCCACAGAAAATCACACAAAAGTTCACGCTTGCCCCCATAAAATCCGTCTGCGTAGAACGAAAGGAAAGTATTCTTTTGTTTCCCGTGCCCGTACCCTTTCTAAACCTTATCTTGCCTCCAAAAAGTCGCATCCCGCGAAGCGTATCCTCCACAGCAACATTTGTGCACGTGTCGTCCTGTGTACAAAATGATTCTATCTCCCTCCCCACTAAATAAGACTCTCTCTTCAAAATGACTTCATGCCCATGTCTACCCGAGTTCTGAGCCCCCCCATGCATGCAATTTTGCCTAAATTTCCTCCTCCGACCCCCACCTAAACCACGAACCCTGCTCGACGAGCCCCATTCACACGCACACTCGCAATATGAATAAGGGGGATAAGACAATTTTTTGTAAAAGGAAATTCTGTTTTTCTTGCGCGTCAAATCTTCAACTTTTTCCAGGCCCATTGATGCCGAATCAATGGGCTCTTTTAATATCCAGTCAGCAATGTAGATTGGATTCCGCACAGCTAAGTGTATATCGGCACTACGTCTATATGCGAATACTGTTTGAACAAAAGTTAGTGGACTGTTGGAGTGTTATAGAACTGCGGCGTAATCGCGATATTTTCTTAAAAACTTTATCCGTTGACGGATTGATGAGAAATACGAGTAACCTTGCCTTTACAATGGTGAAACTAAAAATTCAAGATGAATAGCAAAAGCTAAATTAAATCAATATTTCCTATAATATCAGATTACGCATGCAGTAAGAAAACTGTGCTTTCAGTGTTAATATCACACAAGTTTCAGAGATCGAGATGATAATCGACTTTAAATATTGATTGTGGTTCAACAGCGGTATTCCGCATTTAGAGTTTTAATTCATTCGTTATTTCAGTGAATTATCTGAAAATCCTTTATTAGAAGATTCCATCTATTACCGTATGAAAATTATTTTAAAAATATGACGTCAATTATATTTTGTAATAATATTTTTTTTAGTTTTGAAAAGATATCATGGATTCCATATAACTGCATATATATCAGAGAAACATATAATGACGTGGAATAACTTTCGTAAATCATCCATTAAAAACTTCCGTTCAAAAATATTCATCTAAATAATTGAACACTTAGAATTTTTTATATATATTTAATGATTTATTCATATAAGAACTGGATGTATCTACACATAAAAATCTATGAAATATATTCACAGAAGAAACAAAATAATTACAGATGCCATTAAAATGAAAATACTGTGATGCATACGAAAAAAAGTACCAACGGATAATTAGTGTTAAATATCATTTCATTTTTTCCAATTCTCTCATTCTTTATTTTCTTCATTTTTCTTTTTTATAGTATATATATATATTACGGAATATTTACATTAATATATTTAACCATTAGTTTGTCAACCACTAGAGATTTGCTAACAAGTTATATGTGATTCGCAAATCATTTTCCAAATTTTCTCACAATATTTAGGAAAAGACCGCTTGAAGTGTTTAATGCAATTTGCATTTTTATTTTTAGATAGTAACAATAGTTTTTTTCTATTTCATCATGAAAGAAAATGTGCAACAATAAAAAATATTCATTTTATGGCACATAATTAAAAAAATTAATTATTATTTAAAACCGATAATGTGCACATGAAAAGAGCAAAAATCAATAGTTTTACCAAAATAATAAATATCATTCCTTCCCAAGCGCATGAATCTGGTTATTAAATACAAAAAAGGTTAAAGAAGGTTTTCCAGAGGTGGATTACAATAATTAAACATTAGTCTGTTTATAGTTATAACGACAATGTTGCTCTATTGAACTTATTATAGACTGTACTTTATTTACAAACGTAAAATTTCTACACAAGTACCTAAAGCCCTTTTAAACATTTTTTATTAGCTATAGTTGAGGTATGGTCTCGATGAGTTTGTAAGGCAAGTGCGCAGTGAATTGCAAACACCTTAATAGAGAACAAAGTACCCTCCATGTTTACGCAGTTTTTTAATACCTATCATTAGCAATCATATGAATATTTATAAATTTGAGCTTTAGATACGAAATAATATATTGGCATATACATAAAACGTCTGTAATAGTTACTGAAACAGTGAATTAGATAATAAGTTGGAGAAGTCATAAGAATCTCAAAATTGCAAGAGTCAATTCCACATTAATAGCACCAGGAAAGTACCAGATTTAAGACCAAGGCGATGATGGATATTGTTTCATAACAATAACAGAAATGAATTTAAAATGTCTTTGTATTACTATTGAGTATAATCTTGAGTGTTATTCCTATTTTCATTTTCCATCTTTCCCATTTTAGACATTGATCTATGGAGATAAAAGAGTTGCCCTAAAATCAAGAAAATAATTTGAATACAAAGAATGATTATTCATTAAACTCATCATCATTAATTAACTAAAGACAGTTGCAACTTCTTAAGTACATTAATTATACGAGTACTGGTAATTGAGTTTTTCAATTTGGTTTATAAAAATATTGTTGGACATGATGAACCCTTGAGAGCCATTAGAAGACCGATCTGGCTCGGAAAGAAAATGTTGTCGAAACTGACCTACGAGCAAAAGGAGTCCGATCGAATGGAAGTCACGCACGAGTGGAGGCTTGATAATTCATCGCACGTAAACATATTCCTTTATGTATATCCACGATAAAAGCAGATTTCTCTTTAAGTTCATTAAACATCTGGAATCCAACCCGGAAAGATAAAATCCAAAAGGCCCCATAAAAAAGCGGGTAATGTGTTTCGGTTAAAAGGGTTTCGGTTCGGCGAAGAAGTTTCGTACCCCTTGCAGTCCATTTTCGTGGAGGGATATGCCGGGGGTGGGAAGGGGCAAGAAGGGCAAGAAGGAAGGGGTGGGAAAGGCGGAAAAGGGGGAGGAGCAGTGCGAGAAGGAGGACGGACGAGGGGCTTACTTGTGAATTCAGTCTCGTCGCGGGCCTCCATAAGATAACGCGATTTAACGCAAAAATTACTGACCTAGAAGAAACCCTTACACATATCTTAAGGCGGAGGCGACACCTTGAGGACGCCATTTCGGTTCCATTTGGCACGTTCCTTCACTTCCTCCAGCGGGTGGAGGGCAGAAAATGTCTCGACGTGAAATCATCCCGAGGGCCCTTTGAGCGTAAGCCCCCTCCTTTCGCTTCATTTCCACTTTAATGCGCCGAGATGGATGCACGGCATAAAACTCGACTGGAGAATACGTCCGACGGAGCACCAATATTAAAGAGCGCAAGGCAATGTGCATGCGCATCACTTGACGTATAACACGTCCCCGTGGATCTCCCGGCAAGATTTTTTCCAAAGACAGCTCAGTAATCAAATTAATATCTCCAACTTTTCCTCAAAGTACATCTATTAAGATTACATTTAGCATCATGTATATTGAGTGTGATGACCTAAACAAAATAGACTTGCATGAGCCCAAATGAATAGCTAGTAAAATCAAAGTAGCCAAGGATGTCATTACACGCGTTTTTAAAAATGTGCAAATTTCCCTACGTTTTATCTTACTCTTAATATCCTAGAGCATTGGTTGGTGATAAACCAAAATAATAGGGTTCGTTCAGTCCCATCCATTTTAAATAATTTAAAATCAATTTCATCATTCAAGATCTTGGTTCTAATAAGGTATATGCAGAGCTTGTGTGCTCATAATGATGACTCTGAAGCGTGGAAACGCTTTATACAGTAATAAAGAAAGGTGACAGAAGAAAATCTGTTTTTTTTTTAATGACTTAACTCATTTTCCAGAAAGAGTGATGTATTTTTAATGCACCTGAATTTTTTTAGGCAAAAAAACATTTTCGAATGTTATTTTATTTAACCACCATTGAGTGATAAATTATGAAAGTATTTGGTGCATCAAGAGATTTGAGCTATGTTTCGAGCTTTGTTACATAATATAGATTTGTTTGGATAAAATTAAAATTTGATTTTTCAGCGCAATTAAAAATATTAACGTGTTGAATGCTATAAAAATTGGATTTATTTAGGATGATAAATTTTACAGTAAAATAGTGTGCTGCTATTCATATATTGTTTGCACTAATATGTCCTAGTTTTACTGGTTTTAGTGACATTTGGCATGAATTTAGAAATATAATCAGTGATACAATTTTTAAAAAATAATTAAATTTTCTGGCTGTAAAAGTTGTTCTGAGAAGAAACACGGGGTTCATAATGTCTCCCAAAATCTCTAGAAGAAATTTTTGAAATCCGATTCAACAAATGCTTGCACAACCGGGTCTGAATATAAATGCTGATTAGGGTAGGAGAACCCATCCCAAAGACGTCCCTACTTGCACTTAAAAACAATCCCCGCGCGATATGGCGAGAGCTAGGACACCCCTTAAGGCCGGCACAATGAATTGCATCGCACCCGAGAGCCTGATTCCCACGTCCCCGCATTTGCCCCACGCATTCCCCGACAGACACACACCCCCTGCGATGTCCTCGTGTCCGACCACCCTCCCTTCCCATGCCCCCCTTACTCGTTCCCCGCCCTCACAACACCACAGGGTCCCCCGGGTGTCCGCAGCCGGGTGTTTTTTATGGGAATTCGGGAACGATGGGGGCGGAGTGGGGGATGAGGAGGTAGGGATGATGTGCATGAAGAAGGAACAGGAGAGGGAAGAGAGAAGAATCGAGAGCCGCACAGGAGAGGGGGATCTACAAAGGGAGATCCACCCCCACAGGCATTGATCTCGAAAGGTTTGGAGGGGACGAGAGAAAGGAGGAGGGAGCGAGAGAGAGAGGGAGAAAAACCCTGGACCTTCCCAGGACCTTAGGCACCAAGGGAGGGCCTTAATGGGGCAATTTATAAACAAACTTTGTTCCTTGGGCGATGGACCTGTCTATTGGAGAAAGGAAGATGGGGAGGAGGGAGAGGATGTGAGGTGTCGGGTAGAGGGGGGTGAAACCAATGGTGGGTGAAGATAGGTTGGGTTGGCTGAATGGGGTGGGGGTAAGAGGGGGAATCTGAAATGAGGATAGTGTTTTCGGTTGCAAGAGGAATTGGATCGCGATGCTAGCGGCAAAATTGAAGTGAGAAGATATCGTTACGAAGAAAGTGAACCACATTCGTGCATGTGCAATCTAAGATGAATATGTTTTGTGGGATACCAATTCTAGCTGTTTGTATTATTTAATATACGTGTAAGTGGTCATTTCGTGAAATGAGATTAAGTTTTGCTTGGAGTGCAGTTACAGTTTGAACATGTATCGTAGTTACTCCAAATACTTGGAGTAACTGCGATATATGTGCTAACCCAATATTCACCGTATATATTAAAAAACTTTCATGGAAATTTTCCCGGACCAAAGTTCGATAAATTTATATTTATATCGATACTATTACATCTAAATTTTACATATCTATTAAGGGCTCAGAGGACACAATATTCTACACCGAAACCGCTGTGTGGATTCCATTCTAATATTAATGGTAGAATATTTCAAAGGAAATTTTCCAGATGGTAAGAACTAGTTGGTTTAAATTTAACCAGGAACCTCCTGATTCACAACTACATGGCTTAAAATGACTATATAGTGTTTATGTAGTCACTTGTGGCCAATTAGCAGTGGATTGAAAGCACATTTGGTGATATAATGCATGAACATTTATTTAATCTTATTCGTAACTATTGAACACACTCTTTCATTAGGTTATTGATTCTAACAAAGGGTTTTTATTACCCCTTTAATATTAAAAGACTATATGATTAGCTCATCAATGGTTAGCTCCTGAAATGATTTGAATAATGGTCCACAAGCATGGGAAAACTGTTATTATTGATATTGATAAGATTCATCTATCTTTGCTTTGCATCATTTTTGAAATATGAATATTTTGATGCAATTATAATATGTATACCATATATCATTTTCTTGGCGATAATTTTACCCACAGCAATACATTTTCTGTAATTTAAAGCACTATATTTTACATTTAATGCTCTTATAACAGATAACTTTGTGCTTATAATAAAATGCTCCCCTCTTTGGCTTCAAGATAAAATTCTATTGTTGTGCTGGGGGATTTTTTTAACTTGTACAAACATTGTTACAATTAATAGAATTAAGACGCCAGTAGAATGAACAAATTATCACGCCCTAAAATAAATCGTCAGTGAGGTGAATAGGAAAAATCTTCATTGAAATTTCATAAATGGTTTTTCAATTGAGGGTGGTCAATGTTTTTTCATGTAATTGCGCAAGCCAGATTTTTATTTTATAACATGGTGATGATTCATGGCTACATCTGCAAATATTATATCTATGCATTATATCTATGCAAATATTATATCATATGCAAATATGTATCTAATTCCCTGGAGAGTGATTTTTGTTTTAAATAAGGAAGGCAGGATCAGGAAGGAATTGAAGTAGACCTCATATTTGGAAAAAATTTCAATTTAAAAAAGAATAAGCTGGCTATACCGACCTATCGGTCTTCAAGTATTTTTCTATGTGCCAATTCGAGGAGTAGGGAACATAGAAACAAAATATATAGATAAGTTTTCCATAAAGAGGCAGAACTTTCACAATGGCTCTGTATGTTTGATACCAAAAATAAAAAAATGTTTTAAATCAAGCTTCAGAATACAGCACCAAGAAGTAGATTTTGAACATGAAATTTGATCCTTGAAGATCACTGCAAGGTCTTATTGCCACAGCAGATGACTTTTAAAGAATTTTACAGAGGCGGGAGTGGTTTCAATAAACAGGGATAGCCTTTCCTACCCGTAAAAATATAGGTATATCCACTTTTTCATAAATATTTACACAGGTCGGCGATAACAAAAGTTGACGTGCAATGGGTAAGAGGCACGTACGCATCAAACTGGAGCACGATTCTTCCCCTGGCGATTCAATCTGAATAAAAATTGGCTGATTATTCTCATCTCTGCGTGTTTTCTTTACTCCAGTCAAAATCCTCTACATTGAATCAGTTTTCCTGGAAATCGATTGAATGAGTTGAAAACTTTTGATAGAAATGCCGAAAATTCAAAAGAAAACTTTCTCATGTCATAGAGCACAACCTGAATTCACGTCTTCTTCGCGGATTATGAAGCATGTATCTCTGTAAAATACACCAATCAAACACATAGAACATTAACTGTTAACGAATTTTGTCAAATATGTGTAAGTTAGTCAGTGCTGGCAATATAAAACCACTCGTTGACATGTAGAGCAAAATACTTTTGTGAATCTTGATGGATAGGATGGATTGAAATTACAAAAATTCTCTTAGCAACAACCAATTTCAACAACATTTACTCACTTATCAACTGGCTTTAAAAATATATCTCTTAGCTACGCATGCTTAGCTATGGTATGTACATCTAATAACTGTTTCCAAAAAGTAATGAATACAGGAGTTGAAAGAAGCAAGAAGAATAAATTTTGATGAAGAAATTTCTTTCTGACAAATTACTATGTGTGTTCATTTTTTAACGAAAGCAAACATTTGAAATGCTCTGCAGCGTATATCTTTCAATTTGTTTCGCCAAATATTACTGCTTATTAAATATGAAATAAAAATTACTATAAAAATATAGCTGCATAGTTATGTGCAAATTACGCACTTATTAACATATTATTTCACCAATATTAACCCTGCCAGGTTAACATTCGTGAAATACTAGTTTTGATTCTATTTTGGATGAACTAAATAAGGCGTTTCAAAAACTATATGTTTATATAATTTTAAATCTACTACAACTAACTTTGAAGAGCCTTCTTTAACTATAAGGTATTTCTTATATTAGCCAATATTTTTAATATCTGTAAGCTGTGCAGTACTTTCTTCTTCGGTTCTTCATTTGTTTTACCTAATGTATTGCCTAGTAAAAAGCATACTCTCTTCCTTACTCTACGTGGCTTACTTAATAGTCTCTCGTTTTTCACCACCTTTGAAATTATACTACCTCTCATAATTTTTCCATCCACCTGTTATCCTTGAACTGCACCTAGCCACTTTCTCTTTTTTGTAATCTTTCTTCCAATTATAATACTACGTCGTTAGTCTTTCTTTCTTTTCAATTTTTACCTCTTGTCTTTGTATCTAGATATTAAAAGTCACTATGTATATCATCCTGCGTGAACGACCGGATTTCATACCTATACACCGATTCTACGCTTTATATTAACATTATATATACACTAGTATTTTAGGTTCATCTGTACTTAGCGTTTATTTCCTTCTCCGGCTAATTGCCTGTTTTGCAAATATCCGTCTTCTTTTAATGTTCCAACAGCAGCTTTCATTTTATTTGTACAATATTCTAAAGGTACTTTTTACATGACATAAGTCAGGAAAACTGGATTCATACTTAAATATAGGGAAACGAGTTGTCTATATAGGTACGGAAAATCAACCGTGAGAGAATGAAATAACTATCCGACCAACAGTAGTTATTTCTAGGAGTCTAAATATGACATGAAATATACTCCTATTAAAATAAATGTGTTTAATTATAGGGGGAAACCAAAATTCTCGTGAATTGGAATAATTCAACTGAAATGGAAGTAGTTTTGTTGTTATTTTGCATTGTGCATGAGGTTAAATATTAATTTTAGATGTGCTCTTGACTGTTTTATCATCAAAATGTGTGATTTGTACGGAATGTCACCAGAATATTAATTTCCGCGTCATTGTAGAACGTTTTTCGACATGTTTCTAAGGGGTCCTCTCCTGGCTCACATTCCAGAGATTATGAAGCGAATTTTATTGTGGATTGTAAGACGAATGATGCGGACGGGGAACGCTTAGTGCAAAAGGGCTGTTCCAAACACCAGGAGGGAGCAATGGGACGAGTCGGAGAGAGAGTGGGGAAAATTACCCATAGTGCTCGCAAGGCGTGTTGGATATGGGGGTTGAGGAGGAGTTCGAAGTTGAAGCGGAGGGTCACCATAAAGAAAACCAACACTTGGGGACTTCAGACCGCAGGCCCTCCTGTTCCGCTTTACATGCCAGCTAAGTCCTTATACTCCCACCCTCGGTCAAGCTCCCTCCCGCGCTTCGATCCCTTCTCCTCTCCCCTTATCATCCTCCACTTCCTAGTCTTTCCAACTCCTACTCGATCCTCGCTTCAGATGGCCTGTGATATCCTTTTTCATGTTCTCTTTTTAAGCTAATTTGATCTGCTAATAAATGACGTCGTGAACTAACAGCAAATGTTCGTCACATTTTTCTATCCCTCGAAAACTTTTGCTCAAAGCAAATCGAGTAAATTTTTTAATTGAAGTACTGGCTCCCACTTTGAAAAATTATTCATGATCGTATTGTTGGACTCTTTAAAATTCGCTGTGAAAATCTGGGATGCAAAGAAAAAAACGTTCATAAAGGCATTTTTCGGAGATTATCTTATAAATTTGTTAAAAATCGCAGTGAGAGAAAATTACACGTGACGGGTATACATGCATTTCAGAATTAGATTGGGAGCCCTTGGATTCACAAAAAAAGAAGGCAATACCTTTTGAAATGGTACTGGATATCCAAATGTGCTTGCGACACCATGGGAATTATTATGACTCAAAATTTTACTGTACATTTGACGACCGGGATAAAACCAGAGAGATCACCAACAGATACAAGTACGTGTTATTTCCTCAAACGATACACGATCGTAAAACCTTAGTACCGAAGTATTAAATTGAAGTCATAAATTATATGATTTAATCAAACACACTTATAATTGAATGATATTAATGAATTGCATGAGGATCACATTACTAGCTGCTGTCGGATGACAGCACCACCGTACCAGCAGCCTCTGACCCTACTCCGAGGACGCTACCTAGTGTAAGATATCATCGTACAGGAAGAGAGGGTACCATTTTATTATGTAGCTTTATAGTCCGTTGTATAATGCCTCCGCTGCACCGCAGAATCCAAAAGGAGAGAGGTGCTCGATTCTTGCCACCCTGATGTAATTATACCTATACCAGAAGTGGGATACCCCAGGCGACGCAGGCACTGAAGGTGGCCGTCAGTAATACATGCTGCTTCAAACTACGCTCATGTCCGACTAACGGCACCTCGGAACGTTGATCTGAAGAGATGCAACTTTCCTTTCGGGGGATGCACTTGGAGGTAAAATGGGTCAAGTCGGAGTGGAAGGTCCCAATAAATTTCAGTATTTGCAGCATTGTTCCGTGCATTGACCGCTTAAGGCTCGTCCGAAAAAGTGTATACATTCAAGAATTTTAGCATTTTGTCGGGAAAATGAAGTGGACATTGTTGATCTCAAGCGTACCTCTCATCGTTTTGGGTACCCCTTAATCGCTTCGTGGTCCAGTATACTAACGAGGCATCGCAGTTTGTAGCGCGCACGTTACACGAGCTCGTTTTGAAGATTTAGTATAGATGATAGGCAAGAGCGCAGGTCATATATTTGAGAAAATAAAGTGAGAAAGATCGCTTTTAATGTCATTCGAGATCAGGCTATGACTCTCAAATCCCAAAATCAAAGGACAAATACATATTTGCGTTGAAACGTTATACAACCCACGTTGAAGCAATGAAATTTGTGACTCGAAAAAAAGTAAAAAAAGTCATGTCAGTAAATGTAATACTAGAGCCTCTGATACTAATGAATGCTCAAGAAACGGTTTTGTGAGCGTACAGAAAACCCTGAAACAGAGGGTAATAGACCGAGTAGAAATTATATCATTAAATTCGCGAGGCATTAGAAACAAAGATCAGACATTGAAAATATATTTTTCGGTACAAAGGCAGACATAGTAATTGGAACGGAGGGTTGGCTCAAGGAAGATATGGCAAACAGTGAGGTTTTTCCTGTCGTTTTCACAATTTACAGAAGAGACTGGCCTAATAGATTGGGTGGGGGAGTAGTCATTGCAGTGAATTTAAATCTCAACAGCCACCGATATTAATGCTACGAAAATGACATAAAAAGCGTTTGGTGCAACATAAGGGACTCCAACGACAAAAATATATTCGTGTGCCCATTTTACAGACCACTAGATTCCAATATAGATGTTTTACACAAGCTGGTTGATATCCATTCTAAGCAATAAGCATAGGAACAGTATTATTATAATCGCTGATGATACTAATATACCGTCAATTGTTTGGAACTCGCAGGAAAATCTGCCAAAACAGATAGTCATGGCAATGACATCTCCATATATTCGAAAAACGCGGCTTAAAAAACTGATCAACCACCAACACAACATGCTTGTTATCTTCGCAGCTTCTATATCCAAAAAGTTAACAAACGTTGAAATAATGTACGGAATCAGTGACCATAGAGCTATTCTTGTCGAGTTAAAAACTAAGTTTGTGAAAATAAACAAGGGAAAACTTCAAATATACTTATTCAACAAGGCAAATTTGAACGAATTATGAAAATATTTAAAAAAATAAATACCAAAATACAAGACAAAAACTGTGGCAGCTGATCCAGAGAACACTTAAAAATATTTCTTACATATTATACTCAAAGAAACGAAGACGTACATTCCACCCAACGGTGGAATGGTCAAACAGAAGGTCAGATCAGTATTCAGAATGGAAAGAAGACTAAAATCATATTTGAAAGAGTTTAAAAAATGACAGTAGAGCTTAAGTGAAAACATCCAAACAAAAACTAAAATAATTTCGCAGTTAAAAGAAAAGTATAATGCGCATTACCCTACGCTCTCTTAAATCTAAAATGCAAAGCAAATGCCTTGAGGAAAATCCAAAGTCATTCTGACCCAATGCTAGATAAATACGGGGAACAACTGCACGTTTTTAAGCCCAACTACGTCCAACTGCTCACGTTTTGAAGGCGGAAAACTGAGAAATAATTACAGATAGCGTGAAAAAGGCAAATATTTTAAACAAGTTTTTTCAAATATAGATGCAAATGCAACAAACGATCTTCCACACCCACCCAGGGAACACAAGCGCGACATAACTTTGGCCAAGAATAGAATAGAACATCAGCTTCGTAGTAACATAGCAAAGAAAGCACCAGATTCGGAAGTTGTACCTGCAATAATATAGAAAGAATTAACTAAAGATATCGCCCCTCTTTCGAAAGTGTTTTCCTAAAATCGATAGAAGAAGGCTTAGTACCTTTCGCCCATATAAATCTCATCTATAAAGGCGACGATAGGGAGGCACCAACCATTTAATGGCCCATTTCTTCAACATAAATTTCTTGTCAAATATATAAACACATTATTGTTTGTAATATTATGAGATTTCTCGATAGTAAGAAGATACTAAGCCACAACTGGCACGTGTTTAGTAGTAGGAGATTTTGCGAATCACAATTGGTTCTTTTAACTCACGACAAATATAGATCGGGAGAAACCAACAAACATGTTGATGCAGTATTTCTGGGTTTCAAGAAAGCCTTATATAAAGTCCCCCCATAAATTGTTACAATAACCTTAATGTAATTGTATCGATGTAAAAATAATTATTTTGATCGGGGACTTCTTATTCAATCGCAAACAAATAGCAGTAATGGATGAGTTATGCTCAACGGATGATTTGACTTCGGGTGTCCACCAGGGAAGTGTAATGGTAACACTTCTATTCTTAACACACATTAATGAGTTAGCCTTACACAGTGGAAATCTCTTGATGACGACGCAGTGGTATATAGGGAAATAAGGGGCCCATCAGATTACGAGCTGCTCTCTAGAGACTTAGACACAAAATCGGTTTGGTGATTGGAATTGGGATTAGTGCTTTACGTAGTCAAATTCGCAGTTTTGAAATTTTGGAACCAATAAAGTGGCTAACAGAACTTAAATTGTGAAATAGAGGGTTCAGGGCTAACTATGGCCGATCAAGTTAAATATTTTTGGGTAGTTCGAACACCATGCCTATCATGGGGAGCACATATCAGGACATTATGCGTTTCCGCTTTATGGAAACTCGGCTTCATTAAACGGATGGTGGGTAAATGCCATGTGAAAGTTAAAGAGAGGTGTGATGGTGCTCTAGTTAGACCTTATTTGGAATATGTCGCAAGTATTTGGGATTCTTGGGAGAAAATTTGGCAAAAAGACTTGGATAAGCCCAGAAAAAATCCGTCAGATACTACGCACTACGTTGCACTACGTAAGTAGATTAGTCCACAATGATAAGATAAGGGAGATAAGTTCCACTACAGATAGATGCAAAAACTCGTTCTTTCCCTGGACTATCAGGGCACATAATAACAAGCAACCAAAGTCACCACAGAAGTATGACGTACGTTTAATTCATAATTCAGGACAAGATAAAGCGTTGTATTGGTATCTCTTTATAGGTGGTTACGAAACAATTCTGCCACACGCCCTTGTGGCAGCATGCAGGGTATTACATAGTTGTAGATGATGGCATATTAGTATTGATTGCGCATGTTAGATAATACGAGGGTGGTTCCATAAGTACCTGGCCTGGCCAAAAGATAGCGGTAGATGTTTAAAAAAATGTCACTTTATTACATCTCCATCTACATCAATACCCTGCAAGCCACCAAAAATGTGTTTGGCAGGGGGTGCAGCACCAGAAGGAAAGGGTAAGGGATGAGGAGGTTAGGGTTTATTAGAAGGTATGCAATCTATGAAGCATTGTTTTAAGTGTGAATACGTCTTGTTGTTTAGTATTTGTTCGGCAGCCATCAATAGTGAACGTTTCCAGTGAATTTGTGAAAATGGAGAAATTTGGTCATCGTTATGTGATATAACAATTTATTTGAAAGGCCTCGACCCAGGCAATATAAAAGATGAACTGGATTCTAATCTGGATGAGTCTGCTCCTTCATTTACAACAGTAAATTGGGTAGCAGAGTTTGAACGAGGCCCTACGAGCTGCCAAGATGAGTATCAAGTTGGCCAACCAAATGAGGTGGTGACTCCAGAAACGGTGAAGAAAATCCACAAAGGGATAGTAAATGATCGTCGAATGAAAGTGTATGAGCTATTAGACATATTAGGAATTTCTAAAAGTGCGGTACATCGCATTTTAACTGAAAACTAACTATCAACGGCGAGTATTATGTGAACTTGTTGCAACGTTTGAGCGAGGAAATCAAGAAAAGTGGCTGCAAAGTGTGTTTTCATCAAGACACTGCACCAGCTCACAAATCTGTTAATGCAATGGCCAAAATTCATGGGTTAAAGTTTGACTTGCTACCTCGATCGCCAGATTTAGCCCCCTCGGATTATTTTCTGATCGTAAACTTGCAAAAAAGGCTCGGTGGTCTAAGATTTTCCAACCGTGACGAAGTGATGTCGGCAGATAACGGCTATTTTGAGGAGCAAGACGGTTTTTATTATAAAAGGTATCAAACTTATTTAACATCGCTGGGAAAAGTGTATAGAGCTATAAGAAGATTATGTTGCAAAATAATTACTTTTTTTGAATTTTTGCTATTTCTTTGTTGGTCGGGTAATCTAAATGATGAATAGCATGCAAGTTATAAAAGTTTTTGTGTGAATATTTACGACGTTGTAGCTGTAGATTGGTATGCATTTATGTTTTTTGCATGCGGTTTTATTCTCTTTTACGGGAGGTGACCTACCTTTTTCAATTTCAATATGAAGCAGTCGGGGTTCCATTATAACTTCTAAACCGTCACAGATAATGCAAGATCTTTTAAAATATATAATAAGTAGATTAAGTCAAAATAAGTGTCCACCATAATGATCACAAATATTTTCAAACGCTTCCTTATTTATTTTCGATGCATATGTTTCCGATTCCTCCTTATAATGAATGTTAAAACATTTCAAAATTAATGACCCCAATTTCCATATAACTTACATATAGACATCAATTAGTAATTTATATCTACTCTTTATAAGCAGCATGTCCAAAAAATATCATTACCTTTTTGACAAATTTGATTAGATTTTAATTTGAGTGCATTCTACTTGTAGACATTACCTATTATTAGAAGTGTTGGTGAATAAGTATCTAAAATAATGTAAATATATATATATATATATATATATATATATATATATATATATATATATATATATTAAAAAATAAATGGAACAAAAGGTGAATAAATTGCAGAGATTAAACGAGAGACAGTGCAAATAAGACTTAAATTAAGAATAAAAGAATGAGCTAGGAAACATCTCACCAGCCTTTTGGGGTAAGAATAATATATAAAGCATCAAATTCACTAGGAGTATTATAGAAAATTTATAACCTTATTCGGCTGTCCAAATATCGACTTTATAACTCCTGAAATAGCTAAATATATTTCAATTACCAAAGAGGCCATGAAAGATCTGTAGATTGGAATGAAAGTTGGTGGGGAGTCCATTTTATCTGTTAAATTTCAGGGTGAGAAATCTTTGGTTACGCAGTCAGCCTATGAGTAACATTCTTTGTTCATACTATTGAAATATAAGATCAATATGTATGAGATTAGATTTAACAAACCAAAGTAAAACAATGGCTATGAGGTTTTCAAGAAAAGGATAGCTTAAAGTAAGCATTAAAATAGGAGGGATATGGTTTTGTCTTTGACCAAGATAGTTACAGTAGATGGGATATAAAAATTAATTACAAAAGAAGAAGCTTTAAAAGGATAATATTTTGACAGGTTGTAAATTAAGGAGGTAAAGAATGGACTAGAGAAATCATTGGTATATACCTTGGTTTTGTATAGGCACGAGACTCAATCAATGAAGCGAAATGATTAAAGTAAATTGGAGGTTTTTAAAAAGTGGGTGGGGCTGAGGATGGTAAAAAATGGAAAAAAAGGCAAACGAATAAGTACTACTCATGTTGACGGAGGTAAGGGACTTGCGGGGAGAAATCAAAAGAAGGTAGGACAGATTGATGAAGAGCACTTTGATTGGCGATGCTGCAGACAGTAAAAGAGATGAGGACGTTAGGCTAGCTAGACAAAGGAAGGGGAAGCAAAAAACCATAGAGGGAAATAGAATGTATCTAAATTCGAAGAAAAATTTATTTAATGTCGCAGTATGAGTGGTTTACCGTTAATCTCAGGTTTTTTTCTGACTAGGTGAAGCAAAAAAATAAAGGAATCTACAGTCTATCCTCATCGGAAACCTACCTTTAAAAGGTTGATTACTTAAGATAACAATTTGAAAACGAGGTAGTCGAGGTAAATTCCCATAGTTGTTTAATTATCATTCAAAATTGTTTTTATACATTCTACTAACTCGCCGTGGCAGGAATAGGTTGTTATTCTTGACCAGGGCATAGTTAAATAAAGAGGTTTTTCCAAAATAATTAATCTCGCAAAATTAATGCTTGTGCTGAATGAATGCTTTCCGTTGCCTTTTGAAAGACAGAAATGAAACATTCATTTAGAATTTTATTCAAAAAAATTCCATTTTTTAATATAATATGAAATTTGCGATGCATGATTGTTCAAACTGATATAATATCTGCAACAACATGAGCCCGTTTTCGACCGTTTACCCATGGCGATGAAAGGAGAGAATAATACTAAATATACATGATATCTGATGAAAAAATGACAATTATTAATAATTTAAAATTTTAATAATTTCAAATTTTAATAATTTTACAATTTTTTTTTATGTTTCTAATAATTTGGTTGAGCAGACGATGGCTTGGTATTCTAATCATTAAGCCTAATTCATCTGACTTTGTTGGCATACTTTCCATCCTGGCGTAAATGTACCCAAGATTTATGGGGTTGGATTGCAGAGTGATTTAAATTTTAATAGTTCTTCAAGGTACCTATTTAGGTGCTGTATGCCATTGCCGTCATCGCATTACCTTACTCAGATGTTGCTACCTTTAAGTAGATTTAGAATGGCGACTGCTCCATGAACAGTGAACTTCTTCTTAACGAACACTTCAAAGCTAGACTCCTTTCATTTTAGTAATTCCTCCTTTAAAGTTGGAAGACCACTCTCCTAGGCAGACTTGGATGTAGACGAGACCATTTGTTCCTGCCTCCGCCTCCTCCTCCTTTCTCTCCGGCCTTCCTCCGTCACCCCCTCAACCGCCCTTCCGTCCCTGCTCTAATCCCCCTCAGGTGGCAGCTCTCAACCTCTTGTCACTTGTACGTGGCGCATCCTTATCCCTCCCTCTTCACCCCACCCCCGCTCACCCCCATATTCCATTTCCCTCCGTAGTCCTGATTGGCTCTCTTCTACAGGGGTTCCCTCTCGCGCTGTAATCCCTAGGAAATCCCTCACCCCTTCTTCCCCTACGCACGCTTAGTTGCGTTGTCTTCCTCCTTCATTCTCTACCACCCGTCCCTTGGATCCCTCCTCGTAAGCTAAGGGTGTTGAGCACGGGCATTTTTTTGCTGTTGGTCCTCCTGAGAAGGTTTACTAACAAAGCTTTCTGACCCTAAGGACTTACAACAAAATTTAAATAATAACCAGAGAAGAGTGAACGTTTAAATGACGAAATGAGAAATGAATGCAATTTTACTCAGTAGATTTCATCTGAAGAGGAAAGTTACCGATAGATAAGGCGAAATCATGAAAATATTCCGTAGCTCTATTGCAATCCTAATTCCATGCTAAACTACCGCCAAAAAGTGAAAAAATAGTTTCATTATGTATCTTAATTTACCTAATCATGAAGAGGTTAGTTTTTTTACCAAAAATATTGCAATAGTTAAGGTATTTGCATTAGGTTTTTATTTAATGTTTAAAAATTACTAGGCTGATATTGGGTGTCTCAGATATTTTAGAGAACTCTTGCCAAGCAAATGCAAGGTACGTTTAGGAAATCCATATCAGAGAGAGAGATAGAGGTTTTCGTTCCATTTCAATTATAAACAGTAGTAAATGATATCTGTTGTAAATAGGATAGGTTTTCTTGGATTGAAAATTCTCTGGTTTCATGCATATGTTCACGATATTCCGTTTAACAGGGGTTATAATGTGGCATACCTTCCAAATTCATCTAAATTTTTTCCATCAAAGTTCTTTCCATTGGTTTCAGAATGAGAGCAATTTCAGAAATCAAAAATAATGATTATTATAATCACTGAGTTTATTAAAATTACTTTTTAAAAGCATAATTTTCTGCACTTTGCTTCCTTTCACACCATATTTGGATATGAACACCAATGAAATTTAACGCGCGGAAAAATTTTGTATTTTACACACATTTATGCACAATAAACAGTGTTTAAATTTTATTTTTGAATGAAAACCAAAGAATTAGTTACTGAAAATTTGTAAATCAAGATAATTTCAGAGTTTAAGAGGACGCCTCGGTAGCTTAAGTGGCTAAAGCACTCGACCGGATATTGAGGGATCTGGGTTCGAGTCCCAGTCAAGGCGAATGATTTTTACGCTCTGAAATTGTTGCATTAAAATGCACATTAGCGGATGACTCCGTTAAAAGTTACTGTTGCGGCATCTCCCGCAGTTTCTTTGGAATCAAGATAATATTAATAATGTTTAATTCAATATGTCTCATTTTTATGGTTTCCAAATATAACCTAAAGGAAACTTTCTTTTTAATATATAGTCTACCACCAATGTAGACAGTATAGTCCGTGACTTAAAAAAATTCTCTATAAAATGGACTGTGGAGGAATTTGGTATATGGAGGTAGGAGGAAAAATGAAAAGCTGGATTCTCGTTGACACGTACGGAATCCTCCTCAGATCTGGCTCCGTATTAAAATATAACGGTTAAACGGACGGGCATAAAAGGATCCGAGGCGGATCGGATTCAATTTCTCCACTCTCTGGGGCCTTGGCTAACGACAAAATCGGTAACGCTTGCTGCCGCCAGAAGCAAGACACAATTACTGTAACGCCCATCTCAAAGCCCCCCGCCTTTATGCTGCCAGGACTAGCCTTGAATGAATGTCCCTTGCACCTGCTTTGTCGGGCATTACGGAGCAGGGCCAAACCATTCCCCCCTTAACTCACATCCCTTCAGACTCACATGCTCACCTCTCATCGTCCCAAAAACATCGCCTCTCACTTCAGTCTGTGAGTGAAATTCCTTTCTCATCCCGTAAGATTACGGACGTTCCCGCGACGACGCCCCGGCGACATCTGCTTTTATTGACGGACCTTGATCAGCTATTCACCGCGGCGTGCGCTTCGGACGGGAACCAGCTCACGTACGGTGAAAGCGCCGGGGAAGGGGGGGAGAGAGACCTCCGCTCGTCTCTCTGTGGGGGTGGATAGAAAGGTGGGGAACAATAGAGAGGGAGAGCCACAGTTATCACCGCAACCCCTCGTTCCTCAGCCAACCGTCTCACCACCAATCCAAAGTCAACGAACACAAGAGTGCAGCGACCTGGATGGAAAAAGAAATAATTCCTAATCCTTTAGTGAATGGACATTTACAGAACAAGTCTATTTCTTAATAGGTCAAGTTTGAATAAAATAATATCAGTCTAATAATGCATTTACAATCATCCTCACGGGAAATTATGCTCATTGGTTTGCAGCCGCTCACTAAACTGTTGTTGTGTACTGATCTCTCTTTAATCATAGTTCCTTTCACTTACATATTTAATTACCTCGTACCCGCGGCCTTCCATATTAATTACACTTCTTTATATACCTCACGGTTTCAGGCTTCACTTTGTGGAATTATGTGATATACATATTATAAGATTTTGTAACTTTACACACACTTTATTTAAAAATATTTTTACAAACTTTTTGAAAATAAAGTCTGTGAAAAATTACAAATTCTTTTAATATGTTGGTCTTATTTGTCAACACCATTAAACTTTTAAAAGCCGTGCCCTCCTTTATGCTAAATTCAGAGCTTTTTTCCCTCTGCTTCATCTAATTGCCCTTCGTATGTTTATCTGTTTAACGCTCTTCGATCTACTCCTTCATTATTTGTTCCGTTATTTCCATTTATTTTTAACATCTTCGGCAGCTGCAATTTTCCATCATATGAATCACTTTTATATACTTCTCCTGTCATCCACGTCTAACATCTGTAGAAAATTACAGTTTCAGGAGTAATATGGTGAAAATCCTTCATGATGACAGAACACACTTCGCTTTTCCACATATACATATATATTGGTATGCGTGAGTATATATATATATATATATATATATATATATATATATATATATATATATATGTATGTATATTTACCCAAATGCTGGGAAGGAGGGGTGCGGAGAAGGGAAGGACAACCAATGGATAATTGGACTTTCTCCGCTACTGGCGGATATTTATCTGGGCAATTTTGAACATCCCATTTTTGCTTCTGACCACCATACGGCATATTCTCTATAGGCACAGATATATAGACGATATTTTATGTGCTTGGACGGGAACAGTCAGGCAGTTGGACAGTCTTCTTAGCGTTCTAAATTCCCGGTATAAGTATTGAAAATTTACCAGATAAATAGAATCACTGTTAAGGAGCTAATAATTTTTTAACAGTTAATCATCTCGGTGGTAAAGGATAAGTTTGATTTTTTCTGTGAATAGGGAAGAGTGCTACATAGACTTGATAATTTCCGGTAGCACTAGACGCGACGTCTCCTAAAAGCTTCCAGCCTTTCACTCTATGATGCATAGGCTAATTTCTATCCCGGTGTCTAAAGATAACAAATTGAAGGAACTAAGCACTAGAAACATTATTACCAGGAAAAATGACTACAGCGAAGGTATAATCGAGAGAATCTATCGGAGAAAATTGTCCACGCCAGCCAAGTCAGCCTTTGATGGCAGTTCCCCAGAAGAAAAATCCCCTCTCCTATTTAGGACACGTTTCCTTAAAAATATTTAGAATCTGCCGAGACACAAAGTGAAACCCTCTTTCTACAACAGGACTTACCCAAAAAGGCTTTCTTTGCCATACCAAAGATAAATATAACCCCTTACACAGGAGTGGTGTATATAAACTGCACATCGGTGACTGGTATACATAGGCCAAACGAGAATGAAGATGGAGAGATAAGTAAAAAAAAAGCCAGGCTTTCCACAGGATGAGCGATTTTTCATTACACTTAGCCAAATATGTCAACGATTGCGGCCACGGAAGTGACTTCTCCCCAGTCATTCTGCATGGGGAGAGAAAGGGACGCCGCCTGGATGTTCTGGAAGAGTAGGAAATCTTATTCCATGTAATTTTGAAAAATATGTTTTAGCCAACGAATTTTTGTATCCCTCTCGCTCCCATTTGTTGCATTTCCCAATTACCAGACCTTTATACCCTCCCCCACCCACCGGCCAACAAGCCCATCACCAATTCACCCTACATCAGGCCATTAATGGTCTCCCGCCGTCGTCTTCCTAATCACCATGCCATTAACTGGTAGACCATCCTATGGCATTCCTTGAGCCTTTCTCCCTTCATTCCTTGACCTTTTCCTTCCCTCCCCCTTTTTTTCCCCCACCCTCCTCCAATTATCACTTGGTTATTCTTCCACATCCCCTCCCCTCTTTCCCAGCATTTAGATATATATATATATATATATATATATATATATATAAATGTATATGTGTGTATGCTCAAAATATCCAATATACCTTAAGATGTTACATTGTAATAAGATAGGTCGTACAAAAAATTCTAAGTGCAAGAGCAACGTGTCTTCTTTAATCTACAGAAAAATCAACTTAACAGATTGCTTCTAAATATCTATTGCCTTTTGCCTATGCTAGAAATATTTTCCGTCAATAATTGTTTTCTAATATTAAGGTATGTTCGCTGTATGTATTATACGATATCTATTTGATATAACTACCACCTTCTTTAGTACTAATGGATGAACTGTTGAGGGACCATCCTTTTGTGGCCGGATTTGCATTTTTTCTTAAAATTTTGGTACTCACCGAATTATGTAATGCTTTATTCTAATTATACATATTTCTAATATCGAGACACCTTTTATTTTCTACGACTATTTCTGCCTAGACCTCCAGAGACGTTTTTGAGATAAAGACTTGATTCTATTATTTTTCTTGACGCATACATTATTCAATTTCTCTAAAAATACTCAATTATTGTTAGTTGATTCATTCATGTCTCATTTTGGAAGATAAAATAGTCATTGTGGCAACGATCGTAAATCTCATTTCTGAGAGGAATAATCTTTTGTTACAGCGTGAACAGCATTGGGCTGCGAGCGAAATGCTGAATCATACGAAAACCCCTTTTCATATTCTAATATATAACTCCAAGAACACAGTATGATAAAAATATTAAACGCACAAAAATTTAATTAACGCATTAAAACCAATAATAATATTATTAAATATTTATTCATGCATCATATCTTTTAAACCAGAATACAAATGGGACGATGAAGACTATGGTAGAGGAGAGAACGTTAACCAAATGAGGAAGGGGCAGAAAGAGGATGCACGGAATGCTGGGAGGAACGAGATCGAGATTGTGTGGCAGCTTACGTACTAGCATCTCATCCAGAGGGGCCGGGTTCCAATCCTAGAAGCGGTAGATATTTTTCAGTAATTTCCCCATCCCTACTTGAGTTAATATTTGGAGAGCATTTTAAGTGAGAATGCGGTCCGTGGGATGGGACATTAAACTGCTAACCCTTTGGTGCCTATCGTTAAAAGTAGGATAATGGCGACGCCGAGTTTCTCTCCACAATTCACCCTTTCCCATCCATTCCCAATGGTGAAAATTGTCTCAGCTGTCAGTCACCTCCCTTAAACTATTATTACTGCTACGAAGGGAAAAAGGGATTACACATAGGCAAAGAGAGGCTAGCTGTAGAGCAGTATGTTGGGGTTGTGTTTTTATAGGAGAGGCTAGATATTTCTTTGGTAGTTGTTTCTATCAAAAGCCTACTTTATGCAGGTGTTTAATAGTAGCGAGAAGGACTTTTGCATAAGTCACTGTCAGTGATGTTTTACGGAAACCACTTGATTTTCAAAACTTTTAAAAGTAAAAGAAATTGGTTCAGCAAAAGTGACTAAGGAACTGTAGTCCAAAATCGGCTCAATTTGGATTTTAAGGCTATATCTAAAGCTAATGTATATCCTTAGTCCATTCTTGGGGCTAAACGACAGGGGATAATTAGCTAGCATTCTTCACCATTCTTAATAATGTAACTAAATGTCGTGTGTATACTTGAAATAGGGAATTTATATTAAAATAAAAGTTTTTGAGTGTTTTTGATAGAGTAATTAACCTAGGTTTCTACTGTTGTTAGACGCATATTAAGCCCTCGTTTCCCTCTCATACACGTTAATATTTTCCAACACGAGCAGGACACCAGGGTAATTTTAATATCCAGAGCTTCTCCACAAAAATTTACTTTAACGAATAAAGGATGATTAAAGAATGGTATTTTTCATTTGCCAAAAAATACTGCTTCCCATTTATTTGATTTGGGCTACAAGCAAAAAATAATTGATGCGTTTTTCTTAAATTGGAAAATAAAATTCCATTCATAATTTTTGATGGTACTAATAACAATTTACCCTTTGTCACACCAACTTTATGTTTAAAACCAAGTTGTTATTTATGTACTTCAAACAATTAGAAAAACTTATTTTGAGATTACCATTCACAGACTTTTCCTCTCTTTCATTCCTGCTCTACACACATCCACACACCGCGCCATTACCACTATAGCGCGGGCTTACCTCGCACATAACTTAGCATTGGGAGGCAATTGGAGCCATATCATCAACAACTCAAATGGGGTCGCCGACAAATAAGAACAATACCCGCACAGATACACGGCAGCTCGCACATGCGCTCCACTGCGTACGCAAACATCGAAGGCCTCTCCCTTGCCAAACGTCATTACGACCCAAGTATTAATCCCCGTAAAGCATTGGAGGAGCCTGCTGGCTGGTCCACGACCGCAAGATGTCACAAACTTCGATCATTTAAACAAATATTCCCACTCTTCTTCTTAGGCATTTTGCCACAATCATCGGAGCGATCCATCCTCGTTCTGTGAGTGCTTCCCGAGGAGAGGGAAAGTGTGGGTGGCCAGGGTTGGGGTTTTAATAGGAGATCGGGTGGTGGGGGAAGAAATGAATGGAGAGTAAGAGAGAGAGAAACTGTGAGAGAGCAGTTAAGAGACAGCATCTCCACCTTCCCCTCACCGTGCACCTCAAAACCCTCTCAACCCTCCCTCCCTCAAAGGCACATCAAACAACGCGGTGAAACCACACCGGAGTAGGGTGGAGGCCGTATTTGGGATGGGGAACGGACCATGGGACAGTGAAAAGGGGTGGTGGACGGGAAGAAAGCGGGGAGAGGTGGGAGGGGATCCCTTGGGGGAATCTCGCCATCCGAGAGAGGGAATCTCGCAAGGGACGTGAAATAAGTCTTAGCCGGAATGAAGCCGTTCCCATGGCAAATGTCCCATACGGTCGATTCACGACGCAAACTGCGGTCGGGCACCTGAGCCCCGTTTCGACCACTCCCCCTTTCCTGCTTCCCCCTCCTTCATCACCCCCTCCCGCCCCTTGCCCGCAGAGCACACACAAGAGCGCGAGGCCGCACCCCCAAACACCATTCCCGTATTAAACCCCACTTACTAGGATACACGGCCGCACAAGCCAACACTTTCGTCTACTCTCATCCCCACCCCACCATTTGCGGCGAATTCATGAGGAGAAAAATTATGAATCCACAATAGTACTTAGACTACTCTCCAGACTTCTGGAGCAACGGCAGACAGAAAGTGAAAATATAGTTGAGGAAGATAGATGTGCGGAATAATATAACATCGGTTGAAAGAGGGACATGTGTTTTCGATTTTTCGGTTTGATAACAGTTGCCTAGCCGCTTAATTCAAGAATTATGATTACAAACTAATTACATCTCGTGGAGAGAGTAATAAATTTGGACTAGAAAAAAGGCGTCTCGTAGCCTCAAAGAATAATTGGACGACCTTAAGATTCGACAAAGAAATAACGTATTGGATTCACCTAGGTAGAAAGAGAGACATATTACTGAGTACGCATGGCAATGATCTTGAGATCAGTGAGAATATTTTTTCAAGAAAAAAAATGCAACAACGTAATGTTGTCATTTTGGATTGAAAAACATTTGCCCGCTATCATTATTTTCGTATCATTTTGAACCTGGATAAAATTTTGATAAAAATTATAAACCTCTTTACGCTATATTATAAAAAGGAAAGATTGTTATACTATGAGGAGATAAAATGAGTATGCCATAATTTATTATGTAAAATAGGTTATTTTTGTACAGGTAGCAGGAGAGTGATGGCCGGGATAAAGAAAATACTTTGCGTTTGGCAGAAAAACCAATTTTACACAAGAGAACTATTTTTGATTGATTACAGTCTATTATGAACGATGATGAATATGATCTAAATTAAATATGATCGCGATCGAACACATGAACTGTTGCTGGAAATCAAATAGAGTAGTCATACATATATATGCATACGAGCAGCTGTAAATGAACCTAAGTGATCCCGCGGAAAAGGTGACCGTGGGCACTCCCCCAGTAGATTTCATACCAATATGTCTTAGGTCCAAAAAAAAGTTGCATTATTAAATTGAATTCTCGATAAAGAATATTGGGAAGATATAAATCATCCTTCATGAAAGAAATCTAGCATCGTAGAGTCAAGACCTTTTTATCGCACTTCGTCTGACCGTGAAATCAATTCAATCGCACCTGAGGCGGTGGTGTAATAATGCGTTCTACGGGACTACTCTGTCTCCGAACGCAAGAGTTATTTCCATCCTATTCCATGCAATGCACCATTACGCCTTCCTATCCAACCGCACGCACACATTCAGATACTCTCACCCCCCTACGAGTCCACCTACCTCCTACCACCTCCTCGGGGTACAGAAAACCTCTCCTTTCCCCACGTCTCATTGGTCTTCGAGACTCAGGCGTGCGTTCCGGTCCTACAGCCACCACCTGGCGCCCAGAGCTCCAACTCCCCTTCCCTACTATCCCACTCTCCCGCCCGTCTCTCGCACCAAGGAACTCGACTCCGAAAAGTACGGACAATGTCGTTCGCCCCCTCCCCATGCAGAAACCAACTTTCCCACACCCAACAACCATGTTGGTAGTCGCTGCCTTCCCTCAGGACACTAACGCACTATCCCCTCCATTCCCTTCACCGAATAGGGATTCCCTCTTCCCCTCAATAGCTAAAGGGTTTGGGTGGTGCATGGGAGGAGACCCAGTCCTAAGGCGGCCACAGGTGCCACAACAATGACAAACTCCATTGCGTCGTCCTGAGGATATGATCGGTGTCTCATGCCGCGGTGACGCCGCAACCGTTAATCCTCGGGTGCTTTAGTTTTCAGGGAGTGGGCGAGAGAAGTGTGGGGACTGAAGAAGAGCTTGGGTGGGTAATGAAAGAGGGGAAAGGTAATTAGTCAGGCGTGGAGAGGAAGAGGAAGGAGCGAATGTATGAGGAAAATTAGGAAAGATGGAGAGTACCGCCATTTTTATCATCCCAAGACGGGTTAAAAAATAGGAAACAATAAATCTTCGAGTGATAATAAACTGAGAGGAGCAAAGCCTTGGGCTTGAGATATTTTACAACGGGTAAGCAAATAATTATTTGTGAGGGTGGATCATTATCGAACTCTTTGGAATAGACTCCGACATTGAAATGTGCGTAATCAGAACTTGGTTGGGCATTTTACTTCCTCGTAATACATAATGAAGCAATAATGGTGACATACTACATGATGAGGTGATAAGAGTAATAAATTTGTGACTTACGGAAGAGCAAGGGCAATTCAAGAGAAAAATTATGTAACAACGTCAGACTTTAAGAAAAAAATAACCAAATAGCAAAATCTGTAACCATGTCATTAAAGGCTGAACTCTTCATTTTATATAATTTTATTACGAGGGTCATCCGGAAAGTAGTACCCGTTCGTGAAATAAAGACACAAAAGTAAATATTAACAAACATAAAAAATTTTATTTGAAAGAGGATACTTTAAACTACTTCTCAACATAATCTCCAAGCAAATTAAGGCATTTGTCATAACGTGTGACAAGTTTCTGTATTCCTGCTGCATAGTCCTTCGCCGCCAGCTCATTGAGATACGCGAGGGACCCATCTTGCACAAATTTTTGCATAATGCAGATGGTGTTTAACAATTTCATGAACAATTGTTCGAGAAACATTGGGAAAATGCTCACAGATGTCATCAATTGTGACGCGCCGATCGTTCCTCACGAATTCGTCAACTGAGCTCACCAGTTGGTCTGTAATGACAGACGGTCTCTCCGAACGCTCATCGTCGTGTGTGTTCCCCCTCCCCATGTTGAAGTTGCGACACCACCGCCGAACAGACGACTCGTCCATTACATTGTCTCCATACACCTCCTTTAATTGGCGATGAATATCACATGGGCGAACGTTTCTTGCATTGAGGAATTTAATCACTGCCCTCACTTCACAACTGGCGGCGTTCTCAATTTTTTTAAACATTGTAAACAATCACAGAAACAACACAGGCAATGCTAGCGTCACGCAACTTGGCTCAGAGAAGGCAGACAAGCCACTGAAGCTATCTGACCTCGTCCAGCGGCTACTCGCGTCGTCAGCACTTCATGCGGCACGAACGGGTACTACTTTCCGGATGACCCTCGTATATTGGGTGCCTATCGCAGCTGTTATATCCACTCTCAGCCAAACGTAGAAGTAATTTGTGATATTGCAAGCATAGCGTAAGAGCTTTCGGTAATCACGCGTGGCACAAAAAGGGAACTTTTATTTTTTATTTTACAATACATTTTCAAAACTGTAGGCCTTTATGCTAGTTATTTATACCGTAATATCTCAATAAAGGTGTAATTTTACTATCAGTTAACTTTACAGCAGAATCACTTAACTTTTCCTCATTATTATGAGTCTGTATCTAACTGAGGTGAGGTTTTCAGATGCACTTCAAAGAAGTCCATTATCTACATTTTTCTGTCTTCCTTCATTGTATTATACACGTATTCTGACATACATCTCCCACTTCTAATTCAAACTCGACCATCCACTTCACAATTCTTCCTTTACATACCTCTATCGACTAAAGTCTTCGATAAGCCGTAATGTTATACAATTCGCCCATTTAGCTAATCTTCTTTTCCTCTATTTACTTCTTAGTTCACCCACGGGAAGTAGCATTTTAGATGTTCTAATGATTTATAAACTAAAACTAATCTCAACCTAAAAGATTATGTATTCGTATTCGCACAAGAATGATAGTTATTAAGCTCGAAAATTTTAAATCACAAAATATAATTATTGAGTGAATAAAAAAACCAATATCTCTCTTTAAACCCGATCTAAAAGGTCAAGATATTTTTGTCTTAAAGAAGAGATATAATGGCAATATTGGAAAGCAAAATCTACACTGTCTCTCTGCAAAATTTTGACGTTCCACCGCCCAACAAAGAGACCAACTTTTTTTCAATTTTTTTTGTTCTTCAAATGATTTAAGCTGTCAAGCATCTTTCACCCTTCCCTTGGCGACCAGCCACGCTTACCCACAAGGCGTATTTCCTTGTTTCCTTCCCATTCCACTCCGTACTACTTCAAGCAACCTTCTGCTCTCTCGTCAAATCCTTCTTTCCAACCGCCTATCCGGAGAACCAATCCGAAGCCTTCAACGTGATGGCGACCGGCCATTTTCTGACTGCTTTCCTAGTTACGCAGCAGAGAGCGTGACTACAGCCGAGTCCTACAAGTAATTCTCTTGGACCCATATCTGCTTTCTAAATGCCCCAAATTATTAATTAGGAATAATTTTCGAACAATTTTGGACGAAGTGTCCCGTGGGCAATTCTTATTTTGACGTAAAGTTTATGAAAAGAGAAGCACTTTTCGACTCTTTTAGAGAAGGGCTTGGAAGGTTTTATTTTTCCCTCTTTTTTTTGCCAAGCTTGTCGAGTCGACGATCTCTCGCTACCTCCACGGGAAGGATTTTATCGTCGGTGCCTGACCGGTCGACTAACTCAAGAAGGTCGGCTTGCGAAGGCCATAACTTTGACCCTTCCACTTCCAGGCTTCCAAACCGACCTTTTTTGGGTGGGCTCTCTCCCCATACCTACTCCAGCTCATGCTGGGCTTTCTCCTTCTTCCAGCCTCTCCATCTTCCCTCATCCCATCAGCGTGATCTCTCAGTCCCACTCTCTTTCGCTCTTCCAGTAAGCATTTATTTTTCTGTTCTTATCTGCCCACCTTTTAAAGCATTCTAAATGTTTTGCAACTACTAACCCATGTGTAACAGAATGACAAAAATTTCTTTTCATGGTGCAATTCCTTAATGATAGTAGTTGTGAGAAAAATGTGACCGTGAAATACCCGAGAAAATGTTAAATCGGTATTTCTTGCCATATTGTCTAAAATGTCATCCACAGCCACAAAAAATTCAATGAAATACTAAAAACATTTCCATTTCCCTATATAGTAGATTGTATGAAATTTGATGTGCAAACTTTTTAACAACGATCACCGGTTCATTCCCTGAAAAATATACCTGGAAATTACAATGGCGGCAGCAGCTTAGGTGTGTACTAGATTGGGTTGGATTATTTTTACAACGTCTTAACTAAATGCTGCTTAAAAGGAAAGACGTGAGTATGATTTATAACGTAATGCTTATTAAATCTAACTTGATATTATCGTACTAAAAGAATACGAAACATGGAAATATGAAATGAAGAGGTACGCTCGATTAAACGAGCAAAAATTAAATCTCAATGTAACTCTAGGTAAAGAGGAAAGGAAAGCAAAAAACAAAAAACACCATTAAGCTAAAAACCACAAATTACATTTCTGTGAAAATTATAGAATTATCTAGTAAAAAATTCTGCCATTATGAAACTGTACAAACAATGAATACAATTTTTTGCTACGACGAAAGATGTCTAGGTTTACAGCGAATGGTTATCATCAGTATCAACACATAGACACATCGAATTTGCCTTCAATTATCTTCAGTTATTAAACGCAAAACTAAGCAAATATATAAAAGTGCCAACTACAGGACTACAGAAAAGGAAGTTTGAATACCACTCAGCTAAAGTTGTTCTCAGGATCATAAACAAAAGGATAGAGATTAGGGCAAATGATTACTTAGGGGATAATCAGTTAAGAATTAGGAGGGGAAGAGGCACGCGTGATGTCATAGCAGTAATGAGGTCACTATACGAGATGAATATAGAATAAAACAGGACGCATTTGTCTGTTTCATAGATTTCGAAAAAGCGTTTGATAAAGTGAAATGCAAAACCTCTTGAATATAGTATATTGCAGAGAATAGGAATAGATTGGAGGGACAGGAGGTTAACCCCCAACTTGTACATGTGTCAGACTGCTCAGGTGAAAGTAGGGAACGGAGAGTCAAGATGGGCAGTGTTAGGAAGAGGTGTAAGGCAGAGTTTACCGCTATCACCGTTACTGTCCAACGTATATATGGAGGAAATGATAAAAGACACTTGGGAAGAACTGGAAGCGGGTATAAATATCAGAGGGGAATTCGTAAAATCACTTAGGTTAGCTAATGAACAAGCTCGGATTTGTCCGTTTGCCACGGGGTTGCAAGCATTCCTGAGTGAATTGAAAATTCAGTGCGATGCAGCAATGAGATATATCATTAATAAAACAAAGGTTATCTTATTTACCACAAAGAAAGAGGCTAAGCTAAACATTAAAATAGGAGGGAAAAATATAGATCTGGTAGAAAAGTTTACGTATCTCGGTAGTGTTTTGGACCAACACGGTCAAAGTAGTAGGGACGTAAGGAGAAGAATTGCGCTAGGCAAAGAGGCTATCACAAGGAGGAGGGAGTTGATGACAGGGACGTTGAGTAAGGATGGAGCGCAGTTATGTACGTCGCGGAAACGTGGTCTCTAAAGCAGGATGATAGAAGTAAACTAGAGGCTTTTGAATTGTGGGTGTGGAGAAGAATGGAGAAGGTGAAATGTACCGAGAAGAACACAAATGAGGAAATACTTGGTATGGTGGGCGAAAAGAGGGGTTTGTTGGGAGAAATCCTAAGGAGGCAGAAAAAATGGATGAAGGGGGTATTAACCAGGGGCAGTGGGATGTTGAAGACGGTAATAGAGGTGAGAATGTTAGGCAAACGAGGAAAGGGAGGGAACAGGATAGGGATGTTGGACGGGATGAAGGAAGTACTCAGAGATGAAGAGGGACCTGATTTAGAGTAGGATGCTGGATTGTGTTTTGTTAGGAGTCACAAAATATTTATTTGGTAGTAGTTTCCATCCAAAACCGACCTTAACCGGTAGATAACCGGTAACCTTACATAAAATCCTCGTAAATTGACAGATTCATACCATTTTAGAAGCAAAAGATATCCCATATCCATAGCGCTACGGTGAATACGGTAGGGAAATCAATTAAAAGGGAGGACGAGAGAGAATTAAAACATCAGAATAGACAATTAGGCATTATATGTGTTTTGGGGTCGTGAAATCGAAGGAAGGGGGACAAACAAGGGATCGCAAACACCCTTGGAATGGCCATGCTGAAAAGTGTCCCTTAAAGCCACGATAGGGCAATTATCCAGGTCACTCGAAGATTTCAACCGCCACACTAAAAATATCCTCTTCTTCCCCTTGCTATCATAAACAGCCTTCCCTTTCCCTCACTCCTCCATTCCCAGTTTCCCGTGCCTTTCCTCCCACCCCACACACATCCTCCGAAAACACACTCGACCGCCAACATCCAGAGTAATTTCCCTCGAAAAACGATCCCGAACCCTTCTGGAACAACCCCTTCCCACTCCTCTCACAAAACTCCCATTCTAAGGGATGCAAGCACCCCCGAAAGCGATTTCCCCGCGTCCCTCCCCAACCCATTGACGACCCTCGTGCAAATTCATCCTGCTCCAAAAAGTCCACCCTCCACTCTTCCCATACTCAGCCCCTCTCCCTCCCTCTCTCTCTCTCTCTCTCTCTCTCTCGGATATCAAACCACTTAATTAGGCAGAGAGATAGCATGGGAAAGGAAAAGTCGGGCCAGATGATGGAGGGGTTTGGGGGGGAAAGAGAAGGACGGAAGGAGAAGATATGGTCAAATACGATAAGGGAAGGGGGGCGTTGATTGGTTGGCTTTCAAAGTTTACCCCGGAAAAGAAAAGGATGAACGCTGAGACGGCACGGGGATATGGTGGGAGAAGAGATGGATGAGATTTGTGAATGAGATGCACATGCGGGAGGGAAATGAAATCAGGGGGGGGGCGAGAAATGGGAAACTTGTATACGACTTCGTCCAACGAATAATTACACCGTAAAATCGCTTTTTATCACCAATTACCATGGTATCTCGGAGAAGGGGTGATGTACAAGCAATGAATATTGTATGTAGCTACGATCTTCCAACAGATTATAATATATAAATATATGTGGAAATTGTATTGCCACACGTACCAAATAATCATGTTATTGATCACCGTTATCAAACAAGCACAAAAACTCGAATTTGATACATTATATGAAAGATTTTTAAAAAATTTCCGGCTAAGGAATATTCAATGCTGGAATACAATGGCAATATCAGTAAAATATTACCTTTTTAAGCAGTGGGAAAAATAGATAAGTAAACTTTCTGGTTTACAAAGCAAATTTTATTTACCTTATTTCCATCAGAGAGAGTTGAATATTTTTTCCAGTTGAAACAGAAAGCAGACATAATTTTGTAGATTAGGAATAAGAATTCAGTGACTAAAGGACATTTAGTTCGCATAGTATCTATTTTTATGTTCGTCTAAAGGAATCCTTATTTTATTTTAAAATGTTATATAAACATTAACTTGGTATGAATTATTAAATATTCATTACGTTTATTTTCTCGTCGTTCACGAAAGAAATGAAATAAATTAATTAATAAAAAAACTACATCGTATAATTGGTTCATAATGTTTTTCAATCGAGACTTTTAGTTAATATCATAATTCATCAATATCTTTATACCTATAGTTTTTAGAAAATTATAAATTCTGACCAACCACAATTCAAAATATGTATTCCATACAATTTAAGACATTCAGTTTTTTATGGTTGCAAGGGTAATTACTTAAATTTATATATTTAAATACATGTTCAAAGACAATAATAATGCAATTAATTTACCTTATATATATATTTGGAAAATACTTCTACATAATATTTGAGTAGCAGGGCATTTGAATAAGATCGGGGACGGCAAGATATAAGGAAGAGATTTGCTTGCTATTTCTGTTCTCAATTACAAGAATGTTGGGAGATAATGAGGTTGGGACGTGTCTCAAATTCACGGTTTTAGCCGAGTTTCATGCTGCTCATAGAGATCAAAGAGAAATACAGATGAGCACTGAAAAATAAAATCTTGTTGACTGAGGAGAGAGTAAATATACTCTTGGGAAAGGGAAATTGTAAGTACTTTCCGACCCCAAGCATTTTCCCTTGGAAAAACCTTTTCTCTAATGTACTTCGTATCGTGTTGTTCGAGCAAAAGAGCCAAAGTGACCTCTTATACAACAAAATTATTTATTGCAATATTATATATATATATATATATATATATATATATATATATATATATAAATTTCCGTTGCGATGGGCAGTAGTAGCGTAAAAAATTTAAAAGTTATGAAATAGAAGGGAAATATTTCACCTAATGGAAAGCTTTCCACTGAATATGCGGAAGCCATGAAGTTCGTCTTATGAATATCTGTAATAAGAACGAAATTAATAATCAATTTCGAAATATTTACATAGTAATCCTTTTAAAACTTCGACCGCATAGCGTTAAAAAACGTGCGAGTATTCGCAGTTGAGAAAACCTTAGCGAAATTAATCAAAAACACGCAGGATTTTAAATGAAAGTTGAAGCAATTGGAGACTAAAAAAATGCTAATTTAGTTAACACGAGTATTATGTAAAATTTTGCACTTGATTCGAGTTGGGGAATACAAGCAAATAAATTAAATATCAAGAGAACACCTTAATGAGCACAAGGCTATCAAGTTACGACATACTGTAAAGTGAAACCTAGTATCAGAAATCATATATCGAAAGTATCATCATTTGTACTGGACATTTGGGCATACTGACAACGTTTGATGGCATATCGATCAAAACCCTGTTTGCAGAAAAACGATTAAAGATAAAATCTTTCTGAGTATTATTATAACTCAGTTTCTGATCGTAGAGACAAGTTTTACATGAATATTTGAATGTAACTTTTGATAGCAGTAAAATAGTCTTACAATTCCAAGTCAATTTGTGTTGCTACCTGATTGGAGATATGTCAGTTGCCATATACGTAGAAACAAAATTTTATGGAGAATGTTAGTCCTATTGTCCGTATTATATGTTTTATAGAGTATGAACAAAAAAATTGCCAAGGAATTGAAAAGGAAAACTAAAAAAATCAATAAAATAATTGCCTCTTATTTTATCTGTACTCACCGAGCAAGAGCATTTATCTACGTATCAATCACACCAGTAATTACGTCCTTGCCACCAATTTCGCATATGGGGTAAATCGCTAAGTTGAAAGAGATTTCTCACGGGCTAAAGCGTGTAAGGTCACGGCAAGGCTCTAAAGAAATAGGTTTTGGGAGACTCAGCCTGAGGTCTGAATGCGTACTTTTCGAAGATATGACCTCCACGAGGTTTTTTTAATTTCTTTTCAATTCACCTAATTTTTTATTTTAGCTTTGCTCATCATATATCTTTAATATTATAAAATATTGTAAACTTATCTCAAGCTATGCAAAATTTAGGCAGTGGCAGCCATCCATATGAACGTGTCTTCCTTTTCCCAATTTATGTCGAGCTGTTGACAGCCTACAGACGTCAAGAAGGAAATTTCCGTCTCATTCTGTGCAAATAAAGGTACCAAGCATTTGACGGAGACTTAGAATTGACTTTATGTGAGAGACATTCTGGGTGGTGAGAGGGGTACACCCATTCTCATAGAAAGGGCGAATTTTATGTAAACAATGTTGAGAAAGGAAAGGATTAATTGTACTGCGCAGCTAAGAAAATATCAACCGTGATGCACAACCAGGAAAATCAGGAGCTGATAGATAATTCTCAGAAATATAGTGTATTAGTGTGTTAAGCGTTTAACCAGGAGGTTCTTTAAGGCATAAGACTTTAAGGTAACATCGCTCTTTCACTGAGACAATCATTAGCTGGTGTTCTCTGGAGGCCACAATTAGCGTTTATAATAACTTAATTGCACATCTCTTTGCAAATAATGAAGTTTGAAACGCTTTCTAACCGTTTATTCCCTAGCATTCACCTTTGGTATATTAAAAAAACGTTACGACTTTTTTTGAGGCTTGACTCATTTGTTATTTAACATTAACCTATCAGGAGACTATCCGGACGGAAGTCCGAATAATCTCATTTTTTTGCATCATTTTTTTCCAGCAATGCTTCATGAGGTCTAAAATTACTCTTTTCTTCCGTCCTCACTTTCCAGCTAATCTAATTTCCTTCGCTCCATCGCGATCTACAACTTACCACTCTCTATATCGTTTTTACCAGCCTTTCCTGTCTTCTCCAAAATTTACCGGATCTACTTCTTTTTTTCTATATAACTTTGTCATCTTCTCCGTTCATCGCATCTCATTCATTGTTTTTCGTGCGAGAATATCAAAAACCTCACTTTAATTCATATTTTCTCTTCTCTTCTTTCAGCTGTCGGTCGCATCCCCTAAATATAACTACTACTACTACTACTACTACTTAAAGCTGTTTCTCCTTTTTCAAATCAAGGAAATATGTGCCTGTATTAACTCGATTAGTATTATTCATTATTTCGAAAATTCGTCAATAATTCTTGGAATACCTACTATTCATTTACAGGATGTGGAAAAAGACCGTTGTTAAGTACAACTCAACTATATCAAAACTGTTTTTCCAACAAATATAAACATTTTTCCACCTAATCTAAGAATTTAATTAAGGATGATATGGCATAAAAAACTGGGATATGTGGAACACCATCATTAAATTTTTTATTTAAAATATATATTATTAATAATGAAAGGCATCTACAAAATAATCTCGTCCTTTTTTTAATAATGGGGCACCGTACTTCACTCATTTCGCATGCTCAAACATTTATTCTTTATGTAAATCCCAAGGAACAGTGGCTCATATTTTTTATTAGCAATAGGGTGCGCCGGATGCGGAGGAAGGAAGAATTTGTGAAAAGATGGCCGATGATCAAGGGTGGTTCGGGCGACCCCTTGAACGGGAGGGGGGATGAGTAGGGGTTGAGGTTGGGCTAGGGGTTGGGGGTGGAAGGAACGAATTGCGCTCGAGGGAGCCTTAAGGGCCTGGGCGTAAAAAGGGCGGCTATGCTACTCGAGGGGCAAGCAGCTTGGTGGGAGGAGGCAAGGCTGGGGCAAGCGGATCGTGTGGGCGAAGCAAGGGGGCAGGGGAAGGGGTTTCCGTCGCTCCCTGAAGGTGCCCAGGCAATAAAACGGGGGCAGGAGGGGGCAAATGAGGGATGCTCCCCCGCCCTCTCCTCTTCTCGTTCCCCTTTAGGTCGGGGTGTGGGGTGGGAACGTCGCGGTTACTCCACCGCTTGTTGAGCAAATAGAATGGAGAGGAGGAGAATTAGAAGATGGAAGTGGGCCTCGGGAGGAGAGAGTAAAGGGGCTCGCTTTACCGGGCGTCCACGTGCGATCCACGTTAGACGACCGAGAGAGAGAACTTTTCTCTTTCCCTCTTTTTTATATCTATTTACTACTTCGTCTCATTTCGCCGAGGGCCTTCCAGGATTTGTGTCGTCCCCGTGTTTTCCGTCTCATCCTTACTACCTCTCCTGCTCACTGCCTGACGTTCACCACACATCCACGGAAAAGGTTCAATCGAGAGGATAAGGCGAGGTAAGACTTTTGCTGTGGTTTACGCGGAGTGCACGGGATAGACGAGAGCTTGGACCATGGCCGAAGAGAATAGATTCTCGAGGAACTAGCGGTGGTACCATTATGGAGGGAATGCTAGATCTGTGTTCCACGGGAATTTTATTATTGACCCTCATGGAAAAGATACGTACTCGATAGACTATAGTAACACAACTCTACCCATGCAGGATTCATCATCAGTGCCACGGGGAGAGATTCCATTTACTATGACTGAACAGAGTATGGGAGACAGCATGTAGAAATATAATATCCATGGTCAATTGCTGACTTAGAAATTAGTTTCCAAGGTCAAAATGTAATGCCCTTTCATAACTTGAATATAACTAGACATACTCATACGTTAGCTCTAATTGAACTGAACATGAACGTTTTTCGTAGGTGAGAAGTGTCTGGTTATATAAGGCGTGTGAAATTTAAATATAAAACAGGCGAATAAATTGATCTGCGTCTTGAGGTTTCCGAAAAATTCGGTAAATGAAAAATCTCAAATTTAGGATATGATAAGAGTTATCGTAGAGGAGCGAATTGGACCCACCTATCATTAGCCTAGTGTACTACTGACTTGACTAAGGGGAAATTTTTTATAAATTTCTTAGACGTAATTATACATATCAAAAGGAAATATTTCATCGATAGTTTCATTAATTCAATTCACGTAGACTGCACATCAAATTTAAATCTTCCGTAGAAGTTTTTCTTGTTGGTGTCTCGTTTTACGTTATTTAAAACCTATCATGCATTGATCAATTACACTTTTTTGCTGAGGTATCATTTGAATTTGTAAATATTTCCATTGGGCATTTTTAGAATTTATGAGCCCTAGCAAGTGAATATCACGCAGAGAAAGAATGGAGTGCACCTTAAAAATTAAATCAACTATTAAAACCAAATATTTATCGAAAATACAATCATTTTATCCAACCGGAACCGTATTGTCTTGGGAAATTCCTAGTTAGAATATAAAGCATTGATATAATAATGTTGCATACCATTATTTTAAATATGGCTGGAACTGGAATTAAAGCTAATATAGAGACGCGTTTCATTTCAGTACATTATTACCCTTGCATCCTAACAGCGTATATAGATCTTATCCCTGTTTTAAACAGTTTAAAATTATCACTAAAATAATAATAATAATTTATAAAGATTAAAATAGCTAAAAAATAACATAATTTCGCATTTTTGCAAAAATATAATTTTAAGTGTGAAGGGGCACTTAATTTTGTAACATATTTGCCCTTTTTAATATATGTTGGCTCATTTCGGAAACAAATGATCTGCCATTATTGTGAAATTTTATTCACTCATAAAATCAATATGAGTATCCAATCCTTCGGCAACTAGTGCAAATTGGAATATATTTATTTTACCGAGGAGCTTCTAATTTTGAATTACAAGGAACTTTGTGGCATTAAATGAAGACAGTGTAGCAGGTGTTTTGATAGATAAGTGTATTCAACGGGAAGGTTACCAAAGGCAACAGATATCTAGAATATAGAATCTAGCGATGGGAGTGGAAGAAAGGCGAGAACAGGACAAAGTAGGATGATATCGAATGGCTGAGGGGCGAGAAGAGTTATGAATAGCTTAAAGAAGGCAAGGGACCCCAGAATTTGAAGTGAGAGTAGCCAGAGAGCTGTTGTTACGAGGGGGTTGGTAGGATAGAAGCATTATGAGGGCAAGAATATGCAATGAGCCGAGGGGTTGCGGAGAGGAAGTCGGAAGAATGTTGCTCCAAACAACTACGAATGCACGATCAGAGTAAAAGGACTGCTGGCGATCAACTGGAGCCTGAATTTTCCTCATCATTGCGTAATTCTTGATAGCATAAGGATTTGAAGGTCACTTTGTTTTAAAACTAACAAAGTAATTGAATGAACGAATATTTGATATCAAATAACCAGCCACTTTAAACTTCTATGAAATTTATCTTCATTTTTAAATCAATTTTACTACGGATGTAATACACTTAATATGAAAAATGTGTACTGTTTGAAAAATATTGGTCTTATCTTTTCCATAAAGCACCGTTATCTAAACAACTTTCCTAAAAAAACATAGTCACAAGGATACGGAATAATCTAAAGAAAGAAACCCTGAAGTCTTGAAATATCAATTCAAGATATAACTCATTTATGTTAATTATGCCTTCTGCTTAAGATATTGATGAAAGTTCTCTAGTCTCTCAATACAACGCATATTTACTTAGAGGTGCGGAATTAAGTAGAGAGATACTTTTCCATCATTATTCGCACTTTTCTCTCCATCACACTTCAAAATAGGAGCACAAAAAAGATAATGTGTAGAGTAATAAACTAATATATTTCCAATATCAATAATACATTTCACATAATTCATCATTATTTGCCTACCGGCCTTCCTTGTACCACAGCCGCTCTCTCCTGTGGAAGTTCTGTCTATATAATTATGCATGTATTCAATTGCTTTTGTGAATATATTTAAGAATGAGTGAGATTTCGATTTGCACACCAAAATTAAATAAGATTTAATATATTACGTTTTTTAAGAGAGGTCCATTATGGGCCATTTCAAGGCTGTTTTATTTTTGGCCTTGCATGAGGAAAACTAAAGTAGAATTGTACATCCAATGTTTTCTGGAAACGATAGTGTTTGAATTTTTTCAATCCACATTAAAACTATTTCTTATTTATTCGCGTTTCTCCACTCCCAAAACCAGCCATTTTAAACTCCAATTAAATTTATCTTCATTTGTATACTAAGTGTAGTGCGTATGTAGTACACTTAATATAAACATGTGTATTGTTTGAAAAACATGGTCAAACCTTCTTTATAAACCGCATTTATCTAAACAACAACTATTTTTATCAAAATTAAATATAATTCAAATAACTATTTTCTATCATATCAAATAAAATTTTAAGCGATAAAATGTATTGTATTTACGTTACACGTTCTCTTTCTTATACGAATCTAACTCTGATTGCTTCTTCACACGAATTTCCTTATACTGAGGTTCTCCTACTCATTGACCATCAGAAAGATTTTTCTACACTTCCTGTTAGATCCATTTTCTTTCCATATATTTGGTTAATAAGATACTAATTTCTGAAGAAACTATTCATTAATATTAATGTTTAATAAATACAATTTAGATAGTGAACTTTTACACATCAACCAAACAAATGAACCTCAAAGTCCACAAGTCAAAAATCTAACTTATCAGAAAGTCTAAGGAAATGACATAATTATTTATATTTCCTCTTTACTCCTAAATATATAATCGCTCCATGATTTTTTTTTATTTTTAAAACCATATGCATTTGTTCTTCAAAATTGTAAGTGAAAACAATGAGAAATTATTTTAAAGTCGGTTAAGAATACAATTGCAATTGGAATTATCCGGTTTAGTTACGATTCTCTACGAACTATATTCTATATATATATATATATATATATATATATATATATATATATATATATATATATGTATATATATATATCCTTTGATATATATATCCCTCCCCGGACTACAACCTTGACGTGGTGGAAGGGCTTGTGCGTTCCGATGACCCCTAGAGCTGTGCTGGCGGGAGTAATAAAAATTGCTCCTGGTAGGGTCACCCATGCCAGATAGATCGAAGGTTAGGAGCCAGACGAAAGGTAGTCCACGCAGCGTCTGTTCCTCAGTGAGGCGGCTGCAATGGCGTCTGACCCCAGTGGAGCGGCCAGTAAGTGATGGTGTCACGTTAAAAACACTATTGAGAAAGGCAACGGGAAACCACCTCAATTATCATTCCCAAGAAAAAATATGATGGACAATAGAGATATTTTGAGTCCTGGCAACCACGGGGCTCGGCCAAATCGGCCGTGTGTCGTGCCCAGCAGCGGGGGAGGCAAGGCTTCCGCGGTCGTCATCCCACGAAACCCTTGCAGGGGAAAACCAGCAGCAGCAGGACAGAGGACGCAGGAGAAGAAGACCAAATTAGTTAGAATAGGAACGTGGAATGTTAGGACAATGATGAGGACAGGGAAATTGGGGAATGTTAAGCGAGAGATGGAAAGGGGAAATATAGATATTTTAGGTCTATGCGAGGTGAGATGGAAAGATAGCGGGGATTACTGGAGTGATAAGTATAGAATAATATACAACGGTGGGGACGAGAGCCAACGAGGGGTTGCCATAGAATTAAATGAAGAGGTAGGAAGAAGCGTAGTCAACATACAGCAGGTAACGGATAGAATACTACTAGTGGAGATTAAAGCAGAACCGACGAACTTAGCTATTATTCAGGTATACATGCCACCGAGCAACCATAAGGAAGAAGAGGTCGATAGGATATACGATCAGTTAGAGGACATGATCGCGTGTGTTCCTGCAGGGAAACATTTGATAGTGATGGGGTTTTGGAATGCGACAGTAGGCGAAGGAAGAGATGGTGATGAGGTGGGGGACAACGGTTTAGGCACGAGGAATGACCGCGGGGAGAAAGCAGTTGAGTTCTGCAGGAGACAGGGGTTAGTCATCACCAACACTTGGTTTAGACACCACAAAAGACGCAGGTATACATGGAAAATGCCAGGTGACTCAGGAAGATATCAGCTAGATTATATCCTGTTTAGACACAGGTTTAGGAACAGTGTGATAAATTCCCACAGCTTCCCGGGAGCGGATGCGGACTCAGACCACAATTTAGTTGTTATGAAATGTAGCGTACGTTTCAAAAAGATAAGGCAGGGGCGGCGAGTTAGAAAATGGAATGTAGAAGCATTAAATGGGTTGAAAAGGAAGGAATACAAACAGGCGGTAGAGAAAATCATGGAGGATGGTTAAAGGCTTAGTACTATCGAAGAAAAATGGGAAAGTATTAAGTAAGGGTTGTCTAAAGCCACAAAAGACACTATTGGAACCGTTAACGCTAAAGGTACTAGGAAACCATGGATCACGGATGAGATGATTACAAAGATGGATGAGCGCCGAAAATGGAAGAATGTTAATACAGAATTAGGCAAAATGAAGTACAAAGAATCGAACAATAAATTGAGGCGGGTAACAAATAAAGCAAAATAAGCATGGTGGAAGACGCAGTGCGAGGATATGGAAAGTCTGCAGAGGAAGGGTGAAATCGGTGCGCTGTACTGCAAAGTTAAATCGTTATCGGGAAGTAAGAAAGGAAGAGCTATGCTAACAGTTAGAGATAAGGCGGGTAAGGTAATAGTTGACACAGGAAAAATCCAAGAGAGATGGAAGGAGTATATAGAAGAACTGTATAGTAGAGAACTCAGACCAACAAAGTTAGACATTGAAAAAGAATATGACGTAGAGGAAGACAGCTTAGGTCCAGGCATACTAGACAATGAGATAGAAAGGTCATTAAGGGAGATGAAACTAAATAAGGCCGTGGGGGTTGATAACATTCCCGTGGAACTTTTAAAATGCTTAGGAAAATGTGGGAGGAAGAGGCTATATTGGCTGATCCGTAGCATTTATGAGGAGGGAATCTGGCCGGAAGACTTTGTGAGAGCAGTTTTAGTTCCGATTCCAAAAAAGGTAAAGGCCACGTCATGTGAGGACTATAGGACAATTAGTTTTATATCCCACGCAGCTAAAGTTGTTCTCAGGATCTTAAACAAAAGGATAGAGAGTAGAGCAAATGATTACTTAGGGGATGATCAGTTTGGGTTTAGGAAGGGGAGAGGTACGCGTGATGCCATTGCAGTAATGAGATTATTAATCGAGAGGAATATAGAACACAACCAGGAGGTATTTGCCTGTTTCGTAGATTTCGAAAAAGCGTTTGATAGAGTGAATTGGGAAAAACTAATGAGTATATTGCAGAAAATAGGAATAGATTGGAGGGAAAGGAGGCTAATCCGCAACCTGTACATGTCTCAGACTGCTCAGGTGCGGGTGGGAAACGGGGAGTCAGGATGGGCAGTGTTAGGAAGGGGTGGAAGGCAGGGTTGCCCATTGCCCATTATCACCGTTACTGTTCAACCTGTATGCAGAGGAAATGATCAAAGAGGCATGGGAAGAACTCGAGGTAGGAATGAAAATAGGCGGGGGATTATATATATATATATATATATATATATATATATATATATATATATATATATATATATATATATATATTTATACAGGGGGTCCGTACAATAAGTATCTGAACTGGTTCCAAAAATCAACCAACGTGGTCAACGAAGGTACTACGTCTACATCTAGAAATAGCATGCGAAAAAATTATCATAATGCCTTTAGCGGAGCTTTGGACTGCCGGGATTCAAGACCAAAGTTACAATAGCATATAAATCTGAATTGACAATGCTTGCTGAAAATTGTAAACGCCTAATGATAGTGAATGTTGATGAAGAGGCACATGAAGCAACTTGTGGAATAGAGTACAGCAGCGTAGAGATTTTTCGGTGGGATTGAAAGAGGGAAAAATAAAAGAAACGGAGGAGGAGGAGAAAATAAGGGTGGAAGGAAGAGGGAAAAGGTACAGAAAGAGGCCTAGGAGGCATTTAATCCCCAACGCGTTCAAACCTTCACACACGTTTTAGCCGAAAAGCCCACACTCTGGAAAGGAGGGTTATTGATTCAAGCCTCAAAGGGAAGTAAACACCAAAGGCAAGACTGGAGGAAAAGAAAAATGTTGAAAGGGAAGGCCTCAACGACACCAAAGAAGTTGAATAAGTTAAAGGAAAAGAAAGATTGAATGAGATACAAGGTGATAAATAGATGGCAATAAATATATTGTTGCTGAAATTTAATTATATTTTTTTCCATTAAACAAATAAAAAGGTACAATCTTGATGAATAAAATAAAGGGCTCGGGATATTATTGTAGCGGCTCTTATGGACTCAGTTTTCACTGAATTCCCTGTCTTTGCTTATGCATGGGTTTAAAAAAAAAACTTATGGAAGCCTTTGATCAACAATTTGTATCCTAGTTGCTTGTGCTTATACACAATCACATAGTATTGTGTATAAGTTGGAAGGCCCATAGCGCAGTCTTCTTTTTGTTGGCTATAGGAATTCACCTAACTTCCAAAAGACGTATACTGTATATTCATTAAAATCTTATTTTAACTTTCACAAATGCATAAAGGTACACAAGCACCTAATATACATAAGCACAAGTAAATGCTCAAGTACAAACAAAAGCCAAACATATCTACGCAACTTTTAACCTCAATATCATTAATAATATAATTCTTACTGTTCGAGGAAAGAATGAATACTTATATCTCTCTGCACTGGAGCCTTTCTCCCATATATTACTTCTGTGGCCTAACCTGCTCATATGCTTGTAATTTGGGATCACAAAAACTCCCTTTGCGTCATAGTATGTTTTTGTCTTGTGTGTTTTTGGACCTTGCTAAAAGTGTCGCTAGTTTTCTTTGCGTTTCAAGCGACCAAGGTTATGAGGAGTATATTTTAGCATAGCATTAGACGTGGTGAAATAATCTTTTTTATCAGTGTCCCATTCGTCATTGTTAAGAGGACTAACTTAACAAATGGAAGTACGGAAAAATTCAAGAATAGGGAATCAAATAACGAGAAGAGAGATTTGCCTAACAATCCATGGAGGAGTGAGCCACACCTTTCTGGGAAGTAGGAAATTCTGAAGTTCGACTATAGGTTGATCAAAGGCCCTCAAGAAGTTCTGAAGAAACCCATGCATAAGCAAACACTAAGGAGTTATTTAGATAAAGGCACGTATTAATTTGTAAAATAAACACTCGGTAGCCGGGGAAACTATTTTACAGCTGCAATACATTGCCCTAAATTAAAGATAAACTTCCAGCAGCTTTCGATAAAGATAGCATCATGTAAACTTTTACAGAAACCTTTAATGTTAAAAAAGAAGATGAAAAGCATGAAGAGGAACCAAAATAACAACATAGGTGTGAATGGACATGGAATTTGAAACGGTAAAAATAAAGATTCTAATAACATAGAATTCTAACTGATAAAAAACCCTAACCCCCTCATCCCTTACCCTTTTCTCCTGGTGCTGTACCCCCTGCCACACACCTTTTTGGTGGCTTGCAGGGTATTGATGTAGATGTATAACTTGAAAAAGCAAAATTTTTTTTTCATTTCACCCACCCTATGAATTGTATGACTATATACCGGCCATTCCAAGTTAAAATGTGTTGCCCATAAGGGTGAAGAGTATTTCTATAAATGTAATTTATTCGTGCTTTGTTACTCTTGATATCAATTTATTTGACATCTACAAGATAAACGAAAAGTACACCATGTCTATGCTCGTCAATATATCACGCACTAAATTTATCAAAACCTATATTATCTATTTACAAACTCTCATGGTTTTAAGCAATTCTTAAGGCTGAATTTTTGCATGCTGAAACCTAAGCATCGAATTCATAGTTTGTTTTTATTCATATTATAAAATTTTGGGACTAATCTCTTTTAATATTCTAGCTGTAAAAACTTTGATAATTAGAATTGGATGGAGCTGATTAATCAACGGTTTGAAAGGCAGATGCATCAAACCAGTAGCCAAATACATTTCAATAAATAATACTTCATTTGGCAACTAGTTGCAGAATTATAAAAGCATATAAATAGATTTTAGGGCTTTGCACAACTTTCTGTGGTACGTATGTCTTTAATTACATATGTATTTATTCTCTTTCTACATATTTCTGAACTTCTTAGATCGAATCCCCGTAAAAACATCCCCATTACCCTTAAGTCGAAGGATGTATGTTCTGTTACTCAGATTGAATTTTATGAAACTATCTCTTAAAGGGTGAAGATCTCACGCGTTGAAACACTAAAGAATAATTGATTCCAAACACACGACGCATTGAACTTACCCCACCAGGGGATTTGGCGAGCATAGATAAATGAAAAGTTTTAAAATTTTGTTATTAACATTTTCGTTTTATATAATTTACACAGTCAGGAAATAATTGCCCACAAAAATATTGGATAAATTATTAAATGAAGTCGTTTATTCGTGTGATTTTATTTATTTTAATATTTCTTCTTATAAACTCTAATAATCCAATCCATTTTGCCAAATATTTACAGGCCAGGTTTCCATTGGTAGCTTAAAGTAATGACGGCTAACTCGGGTTTGAATATATCCTGGGCCAGGAATCCCCGTAAACAATAGGGAAATCGTTGCCTGTGATGCGTTTGTTATAAACATAAATGCCCCATCGTAACAAGCAAGTCTAGAACGGTCTTAAACTACCACGTATTACATATGGTCGTAATCTTTTTATTACATACTATTGCATATAGTCGTGACCCTCCAGTTTGTATTCTTGGTTGTCCATTATAAATTTCTTCTTCGCTTCTTCTTTTGAAGAAGTTCTCCCAATCTCGTTTATTCTTTCACTTTCTGTAACCTGCTTGACCATCATCTCTTCACTGCCCAGCTTTAATTGGCCTTAAAATTATTATGTCATTTTTCACTCTTTTATTACCAAGGAAATTTAATTCTTTTTGCTTCTATAGCTAAGAAAAAATTGGTTGTAATTCTATACTAATGAATCCGTTTTTCTTTAAAATACAGATACTACCTTGTTTTTCTTGCACACTCTACTTCTTTAACTAAATAAGCCTTCTTAATCCTTAGGCATATCAATATTTTACTGGTAAATATTTCCCATCCGACTTGTTCACTGGCATTGATATCGCTATTCACCCAATAATTGAATCTGAAGGATGGGTTCATTCGGAAGACGGCATCAATATAGGACATTGCTAATCTCATCGATGACTGCGAGGAATTTGAACCGTATACGACTATTAGTGAACAGGCAGCAAGGAGGAGTTTGTTGGTTGTCACTTAGATGAACACGACAAGTACGACACTTGATTAAGAAAAAGTATTATTTTCTGGAAATTTCTGACTTTATTGGTAATTGAGTAGTGGCGAATATGCTACTTTCAATTTATTGTTGAATATTTATTAGCTCCAGTAATATGATGCAATTCCTTCAATTGCGAAATCTTTAATAGTAGGCTGGCTAATTTGCGACTCCGAAGAAGATGACCTAAATATAATCACTGATGTCCTCCCGCATTGCTGACTCAGCTGCGCACAAGCAAGCACCATATAGAAAAACCAAGAGTGAGAATGGGGTGGAGGCGAGACCACTTTCACAGTACAAAAACAAGTGAGAGTAAAGTGAGAAGACAGTGAGAGCAAGGAAGGAGGGAAGAAGCGCCTTCAAACATACAGAGCTGAAAAGATTTTCTCAACATGTGATCGGGATGGTGGTTTACATGGGGGTCTGAAGTGTGGATACAGGGGTATTGGCATGCGTCGGTGGGAAAAGGAGCGATGCGAGAGTAGGGGCATGGGAATAAAGGTGTGGGATCGGAATAAGGAGAGAAGAGAAAAGAGCTGGTGGAGGGAGATGGGGATGGCAGAGATAGGTGGGGACGGGGCCTTCGGTTAGAAATTAAGACGGTATCGCCTTAGCAAACGAAACTCATCCGATTGCTGTCTAACCACTCCGATTCACGTGTTTTATTTGCTTGCAAAACGAAAGTGTTTTCCCACTTTCTTTGTCTCCCTCTGAGTGCAATCGAGGGTGTGCTCCGTCAAATGGAAAGCTTGAAGAGATTGAGGAATGAAGATGGCGTAGGGGAGGAGGCATTAAATCGAGGGCCTGGAAAAATATTCCCCCTTCGTCGGTCTTGGGTGAGAGGATTGCTTGTAATAAGTCCTTGGGCGTACAGAATGCCCCCATCTGCTCACATTAATAATACTCAGGCACTGAATAATTAAGGATAACCAATTATTTACTCCAAGGATTTTCGTATATCCCAACAATGGAACACAAAAATGGGACACAAAATGTTTTAAAGATAGAAGAATGGCACACTATTAACTTGTTATTTACATGAATACAAACTTGAAAAATACGTGTAGAATAGTTTTGTGTACGAGTATATAGGGTACAGGTTTAGTTAACAAGCATAATTATACATCTACATCTTAAAGCCATCTATCAGGGCGTTTATTGGTTGTGGAGAGTACCTTCGGAAGCATTTGTGTAAAACATGTTCCCACTCCAAAAGCGATATATATTCATGCGTGTGATTACTTTCACTCAATTTTTAAGGTTTCATTCAGCTTCCGCCAGAGATTTTTCCGTCTTATATTTCAACAAATATTTACAAAATTTCCCCTTACTTAATTGAATATATTAAGTCGTCAAAGTGTTTTTGCAGACAATGTTGTAACCTGATAAAAACAAAGGGCTACAAGGAAGAAACAATTCCTTCTCCCAGTAAATGTTTTACATTTGTGGCAGAAATTCTAACCTTAATATAATTGGACAAATTGGAAAAATTTATTGGCATGAAAACTCACTTTTTTTCCAAAGCTCAACGGAGGAAGTGCCTGTAACAATGACCAATAAAAGCGTCAACCAGGATGACGCATATGCAGGGGACGCATTAACGGGGAAACGCACCTTTTATCTCTAACTGGAATTGCCAATCAGTGCGCTAAGGCTCAGCTAGTAACTCTTGTATATGTGTTTAATAAAAGTGCGATAATTTGTCAGGACTATTTTCGAACCTCTTATGGTGGTAGTGATAGTTTCCTTACATCCACGTTTGCTGGATATCTTGTAAATACTGCTACCATGAAAATGTATTTCCTTCTACCATTGCCCTTCTGGTTTTTGACCATTGATCGGAGCAGGGCCGTTCGCGATAGGAACGCTCCCTTTAACTTGAATTCATGGGATATTTTGTTATTTTATAATGTGGCCACATGCAATAAACGAATCAACTAATTAATAGCGCAAACCACTCCAATATAAACCTTGCACAAGCTTTAAGAATACTATTCGTTTTCTCAACAATGGAATTTAATGTTGAATAAATATGTTATCAACAAGATTAATTATGATATAAAACGAAATACGATACTGAATCGTAAATATTAGCGTTTCTTATCCCATTCAGTGCTTCCGTTGGTATTTATATTTCCAATTTAATTGATTGAATGTATGTATTTACTCGAGGTTATCGCTTCCTCTCCCGGACTTCAGCTCACCCTGGGGCATGGTGAAAATGAAGCAAGACAAAACCACGTTTTGTTCGGTTTTGTGTAAAAACTGTACGAAAAAAAATCAGAAGGCGCATAAACTACTAGAATATTTTTAAAAAATTCTTCTGCTTACTAAGATTTAAAATAAGCTACTTTTGATTGAAAATTAACAATCAATATACATTGGAGGACAAAGGACCGAGTTAACATTTTAGGGAAGTAAAAAATTGAAAACATTCATGCTTTTTTTATCCCTTTAACACCCAAAAATTAGGGATGGGGAAGTTTTGTTAACTGGTACTCTCTTATTAAGAAAATGGATGAAAATTGGATTTTAAAAGAGGTACGCGAAAAAAAAATGTTTTAGCGGAAGTTTGTCTAAAAAAATTTGTGCTGGTAATAAAAAAGAATTCCGACAGCGAATATTAATTATAAGTGCACGGAAGATGAGATATAACCAATTAAATAAATTTGGCGGAGGCAGTACTGAAGTATTCAAGTTTGAAGCAGCTTAGAAGAAATTATCAAATGTCATCAAGCTTCTCAAATATCGCCGAATTTCCCGTTCAACACTTTGCTTACACCGAAAGAGAACTTTTATATGTAATGAAGCTTAGATAGCCTGTAAAGAAAGATCTGTAATTTTTCTATTCCCACGTAATTTTTCAGGCCTCTTTAAAGGAACTAGCGTGGTTAAAGGTAAAATAAGTTACATTCTCTCTATTTGCCAATTTGTTTGTCGTTGATAGCCAAAACCGATTTATTCACGCAGGCGAAGTTAAACTAAGTCTTTGGCAATAGAGATAATTAAACCTTTTAAATATTATTACCTTCATACACGCATAATTTCATATGCATATTTTTTTAATCTATACCAAATCCTTCAAACTTTACCCTACGCCAGGTGCGTATTAGTAGGTGTACATAAGGAGGTGTACTGCGTAGGAAAATCTGCCTAAAATATAATTCCATGCCAAGAAGTCTTCCATATATTCGCAAAACACTCTAAAAAAGTTGTAAAATCACGAATATGGGGCCACAACATATTTGATATCTTCGCGACTTCTACACCCGAAATCGTGGCAAACATCAGAATAGTGGACGGAATCAGTGGCCATAAAGCTAATTTTGCAGGTTAAAAAACTAAGTTTGTGAAAATAAAAAAGAAAAGCGTAAAATATACTTATTTAACAAGAAAAATTTTAACGGACTTGGAGAATATTTAAAAAAAATAAATCCAAGAATAGAATATAAAAACACTGACAACCGATACAGAAAACACTTGAAAATATATCTTGAATATTTTACACGAAGAATTGAAGACGTATATCCCATCCAAACTATACATTATTTACGCCTTCTTTACCGAATTTTATATATAATTCATTATTGGATGGCTTCCAACGATATTTACCATCCTTCTTCTCTGTTCGAAGGAAAGGCCTTATAAATTGTTTCGTTTTTCATATGGTTTTATTCTCCTTTAAGAGTAGTGACACAACACCCCCCGCCACATGCCCTTGCGGCAGCTTGCGGGGTATTATGTAGATGTAGATGTAGAAACTCAAATGTAACAGCAAGAAACCTTTATGGTGCAATGGGGTAGTAAGATCGGAATTAAGAAGGTAAAGAAGGCTACAATCAGATTTTTAAAAGAGTTTAAAAAGTAACGATTTAGATAATGTAAATATACCCAAAAAGAAACTTAAAGAGTTTTGTAGGAAGACGAAAAGTACCATGCGCCCAGCTCTACACTCTTTTAAATATAAAATGCTATGCAAATATCTTGAGGAAAATTCATAGACATTCTGGTCCTATGTTAGGGAAATACATGATAAAAGTCCAACTCTTTATTCTTGAAAGACATAAAAAGCAAAGTTATTGCAAACAGCGTTAAAAAGGCAATATCTTCAATTTAGACAAACGCACCAAAAGATCTTCCACACCCACCCGGGGAACAAATGAGTGACATTATACAGACCAAGAATGAAATAGAACATCAGTTTCGTAGTAACAAAGCAAACAAAGCACCTGATCCGGAAGAAATACCTGCAAGAATACTGAAGGAATTAGCTAAAGGTATCGCCCTTTTTTTTGGAATTGTATTCCTAAAATCAATAGAAGAAGGCTCAGTCCCTCGCGACTGAAACTAGCCCATACAACTCCCATCTATAAAGGCGGCGATAGGGAGAAACCCAGTTACCAACCCATTTCTTTAGCATCGACCTCTAGTAAAATATTAGAACACATTAATGACAGTAATATTATGAGAATTTTTAATGGAAGAAATCACTAACCCACAACCAGGATGAATTTAGGAACAGCAGATCTTACGAAATACAATTAGATCCTTTCATCCACGTTAAACTTAAATCGGGAGAAAACAAAACACAAGTCGGTGCACTATACCTTAATTTAAAAAATCCTTCGATAAAGTCATGCACAGTAAATTCATACACAATCTTAAATGATATAGTATCAATGAGGAAATATTATATTGGATTAGAGACTTCTTGTGTGAAAGAAAACAAAAAAAAGTCATGGATGGGTTGTGCTCAATAGATATATGTAGATGTAACTTCGGGTGTCTCCCAGGGAAGAGTAATAGGGCCGCTCCTATTCTTAATATAAATTAATGACTTAAGCGCACACGTAAGTGGCAATCTTAGATTATTAGCTAACAGCACGTAGGTATACAAGGAAATTAAGATTGAACTAAAACGCAAGCTACTCTCGAGAGGCTAAGGAGCTAACTCGGATTGATTCAAGGAATGGGGATTAAGGCTTAACATAGACAAATGCCCAGTTTTGAAAATTTATAACAAAAGAAGTGGTGTACAAGAGATAAATTATGAAATAGAGGGTTCAGTGCTAACTACAGCCGATCTAGTTAGATGGGGAGCACATATCAGGACAAAATGCGGATCCGCTGAAAGAAACTCGGGTTCACTAAACGGATGGCGGGGAAATGTAACGAGAATGTTAAAGAGAGGTGTAATTTTGCTCTAGTTTGACCTCATTTGGAATATGCCGAAAGCATTTGGGATCCTTGGGTAAAAATTTGGCAAAAAGAATAAGAAAGTCAAGATAAAATCCGCCAGATCCGTTAAAAATTGTTATGATAAGAACACAAGTGTGACAGGTCTCTCAGGGAAGTTAGGTTGGGGCAACTTGAGATACGTAGAGAGCAAGTGAGCCTTAGACTTTTGGAAAGTTTCAGAACAAACGAGTTCTATAATGGCACTAAAGGAATTAATTTTTATGGCTCCACACTACTTTATTACACTTACACTTCTTCACACACTTCTTCTGAATCTAATCTCTTCCTTATAAATTTTCATTTAATATTTGGTGTAATTATCAATTTTAACATAGTTGCACATTCTATATTTAAATATGTAATACCAAGAGTTATTTACAAATATGTATATATATATATATGTATATCAACGTTCGTTTAAGATAAATATACATAATTATGCCCAGTTACGAATCAGGTTTCAAACATTGACGTAATAGTATGAGTATAAAAATTGATTCGATTTTGACTGCTATACGTGTCCTTGTCTTGAAAATCACATTAATAGCTGATTACGTGCGTAAACGAAACAAAAAATATATTTAATATTTAAAAATATCACTTACCCCATCTGAGCTTTAGTGTAGCGTGTGGTTTAAGTATTATTATTTAAAATTTCCCAGCAGCTGACGGTAAGAGTGTATTCTTAACAGAAATTATAAATATACGCAGGGAGAGGCACACAAAATTGCGTATTCTCATAAGATTGAAGAACATCCATGTAGCTCCCATCATAAGAAAAAACACACATCCCAATTTCCGACCAGAGTACCTACTCGGAGTAGGAGAAAATCGGGATCCCGGGGAGTTCCAACTCTGTTTGTCTTTCCCTCCGGGAATCGGTAAACATCGACTCTCAGTAGCTGGTCCGGCGTTTCCTGATTTTTCGAGAAGCATGAGTTTCGACGTTCTGGGGGTAAAAATTTTCACGGGCGTTACGACTGTGAGCGGATGGATATACGGGTGGGCAAGAGAGGGTGATATCTCGAGAGTAGACGAACGAATGTCGACTTGAACACGCGCCCGACATGCGCTCAATTTGAGAAATCCACGATAATTGCTCAAGATAGCCATTGAATGTTTATCGCAGCTCAAGAAGATGTATCTAAATTAAAGTGAATGCATTTTTCCAACGTCCTACTCCCTATGAAATCATTCCTCCGTTGGATTGTAGTTAAAATTAAACATGATGAGACTAACGCAAAATTTCTGTATAAAACCACATTTTTACTAATTATTCATCGATAAGGCAAACTAGTGTGTGTTTTATGGCTTCAAAAACTTAAGCAACTTACAAGCTGTTCAATTTTCATATCACTTACCAGTTCACGGCCGATTATTTATTTCTTAAGCACTTTACAATAAATGAACTCTGCTATTTGTTTATCTATATTTATTTCCAGATAATTTTTACCATGTCATATTTCTAATTTATGTCCGAATAGTTTACTGTATTAATGGCTGTACAATGCATCGCTATTATATATATATATATATATATATATATATATATATATATATATATATATATAATCTTTCACTCAATAAAGAATGATGGATATTTTATCATTTATTACTAAATATATATATAACAAATGCAACTTATACTTGTAGAATGAACCTTGGAAAATGTACTGTCAGAATATTTACGAAATTAACTAATCAATCCGTACAAAAATTGGCAATATATTTGCTTTTTGTTTACAATTAACATATTTTCAATCTAGATATAATATCAGTTATGCTGAAAAATAACCAAAAGCGGGCAAAATAATTATTTAGCCATCAAAAACTTGTACCCGTGAAAATCATAAAAAATTGGCGCACCGCGAGTAACTTTATTTGGAACAATATAATATAATTTTCAAGGAAAAAAATATCCTGTGACATTTTAAGTATATTATAATGTTATCAGTATGGTAATCGAACGTCATCTGCGCATAATATTGCTGGCTCTTTCTTGGTTCCAATCTAATAACGCCTACTTTTCACGCTTGCCAGTATCTATTTTAATGTTACACGGATTTTTTTTTGCAAATTTCAATAATGCTTTAGTCCAATAGCAACATCAGAGGTTTAAAAGCAGGTATGCATGGCCTATCTTAACACTGATCATAAGGAAAACCATGACTGACCGTTAGAATTCAAAGTCTTTCTATTCTTATCACAGTGGGGTTGTCTATCTTTAGAGTTTATCAGTCTAATGTCAAGTGCGGGCATGCCTTCACGGTGAGTCAACTTTGAGCCAAACACCAACATCACTTTACATCATTTTCAATGGGAACATCTGCAAATTGTCTTCCGACATGCTCGGCTGAATGAAATATCGTGATTCGGAGTTAAATTCTAGTTACAAAAGAATGAAAAATTCCACCCAGGTATGAAGGCACTTCCCAGCATTTCCCCGCAGTACTCCTTCTTTTGACGGATGTCTCTTGCGAATCGTTTCTCACTTTACGTATTGCCAAGTCCCTACGACCGAGCTGCGTTACCCACAGGCCCACACGACGCCAGTGAGCATGACCCGATTCAACCCCTTCTTCAACAGCCTTCCTCTCCCGGCCTCTTCAACACCCCCATCGTCATTTTCGAACACATCCCTCCCCTAAAGCTCACCTCCGAGTCCTCAGTCTCATATTATTTGCCCTTCGCTGATCCGAATCACACGCCCCGTCAAAGAGATCTTCTCTCACGTGGAGCGAGGTGGGATGAGCTAGGCAAAGAAGGTCAACGGGGGGGAGGAGTCGAAGGGGCCCGATTGAGAATGAGACGAAAGAGAGGCATGGTGCCAAGTGAAGACATGTTTGGGGAGGGAGAAGGAGAGAGGCGGGTCTTGAGCGGAGGGTGAATGGGGGAGGAAGCGGTATTTGAGGGGACAGTCAAGGGCGGCTAAGAAGAGGCATAAAGATGTGGAGAGGCGCCGGAAGGAAAACAGATGACTGACTACCATCGCGAATAGAAAGCCATATTATGGACGTATTCAAGAGGGAGAATTCCCTTCTAGAATGGAAAGGTTTGTGAATAGATAGGAGAAGAAGAGAGTGAACCAAACAAACGGAAATTATGCAGGCGAAATGGCTTGATGGCATATCTAGCTCCTAAATGTATTTCTGAGAGAGTGGGAAATTTGGGGGTTCATTGGCATTTGGAAAAGGGACAGGACAACAGATTATGCATTCGGCCAATATTCGGCGTCTGAATTGGCCCAGTCGAACGACGTATGTATTCATGTGCTGGCGGACGAATGGATCGTGAACGATGTGACCATTTTTGAAATATATCCAGAAAAAGAATACAGCGATGATATGGATGTTTTTCTTCAGTCAGAAGAAATTCATACAGAGATTCAGCATATTTTTCGACAGGGTTAAAAATTGTCCCTTACGGAAGTTATTATTACATGAAGTTAAGTTATTAGATGAAACCTCGAGTAATTTTTCTATTTCAAGTACAAAAATCATCTTCATGTAATCCCAGTAGATGTATATGATTATTGGAATCGAGCCATTTAAATAACTTGGGCGTTCAATATTTTGAGCAATCATGAGGAAATAAAAGTAATGCTAGAAAAAGGCACGGTCAAAATCGTGACAATTTGATGGATGGAGCTAACATTTTGTCCAGATTTCATTTCGAACAGCGATAGACTTCTCTAGTGCATTGTAGAAATTCTTCCGAAGTACTCCAACGAGTCACTTACTGTTTAAATTCATTATTATTTTTCGTTGAAATAATCAGGAAGAATTATCCTGGTCAATGTCTAATCCAACTCATAAGTCATTCTGTGAGGGTTTATTTACATATGGTTTTCTTACTTATGTTAGGACATGATTCCGCCTCATGACCACAGAGAAATGGAAAATAATCATAAAATTGAGCATACTCATTTCATTAGAAACATGGGCGGAAGTGGTGACAATAGAAAAGCACCAAAATGTTACACTCCTAAATTTTGTATACATAAAGGAAAACTAGTGTGAGAGAGAGGGCTCCCAAATTTTACTACAATTTTGAATGAGTAGTGTTTTCAATTCTTCCGGGTGCTCCTAGCAATTTTTGGTCAAGTGAATGATATCTACGAATTTGATTTTTATCCTCTTTGCGTCACTAACTAAGCTGCCATTGCTCATAAAATAACCATAGCGTTTCTCAAAATCTAAGGTTAAAGTATTCTACCGAGAACGCATGGATCATTAAGGAAACATTCAAATCCCTCAAGCTACCTTGATTATAAAAAAGAAGATTACCTTTAGAAAACAGCTAATAGTAAGACTGCCGTAAGCTTGTTTCCAACACCGCTAAAAAATTACAGTCCCCTTGGCTCTAATGTCCTGGAGGCACTACCGGTGCGGAAGTCAGTTCAAATTTGGCACTGGGGATTCAGAATAAAAAAGAGTGGAGACGAGAGCAAGAGAGAGACGAAAGGGATCTGTTGGGATTTAGAATAAACGAACAATACGTGTCAATATAAGTCTGTGATGATGATTTTCCATTGCTAAATACTTAATAACTACCAAATCTTATTTCTTTGAGGACAATTTGGCACCGATTTTTGATTTAACCCACAGTTATATTAAATATTTTAAATGAAAATACATGTACGCAGGGCTACATATAAAAGTGTATCTTCGAAAGCTTGAGACAATATTGTTTTTGAATTCGATTGGGATATGAAAAAAAGCAGAAAAACATTCGTGTTAGAATAAAATACTTCCAAAAGTATTTTTGTATCACCACTCATTTCACGACCCTATAATCTGTTTTATTTTAATAGTGCTAATTGTTTGAATGAAATATTTTAACAGTGAATTGTAGCGACTCTATCATAAAACCCCAATAAGGTATTAAGCTAAATTTTTATTAAATTACATATGTGCTCATTAATTTAGGATCAAAACAAGGCTGGCGTATTTCTTATTGGTATTTTATGGCACTTAATTCGGTGAGTATTTGATATTTTACATCATTATATCAAAAATATGGAATCAAAGTATTCAATCAAAATAAAGAAAACATTCGTTTATGTCGATACAGCTTCTTCAATAATTTTAATTCTGTGCCCATTACTAGTTTGAATCAAGAACGCCAGGGGTTGGGTGGTAGATGTCTACCGACTGTTTGGGTGGTCGATGCGGCGTCCGTGGGGGTAGGGGCGAAGAGGAAAAACCCCCGGCGACATCCGGCATTCAAATAAGACGACCCCTGCACTACGCTCTCCCTCTACGTCCTTATTTCCATCCCCCCTAACTTCTCCGCCTTATCTTTTTCGTCGATTTCACGGAATCTCAGGTGCGTCGTCGTCCGGGTGGGAAGAATGTGGGGAGGTGACGAGGTTTGGGAAAGGGAGGGAAAGAAGGGTGTTTGGTGCCAGTAAGGGGTGTTTTGTGTGGTGTGGGTGTGGAAACGCGCGGAGGAAACAGAGACGGGGTGAAAGTTGCCGGATGACGGGAAAATGGCGAATTCAGTGGGAGCAGGAGGCAAAGCAGGGAGCAAAGGAAGAGATGGAACGGCGTTTGGCGGCTGACGTGGGGAAGGGGAATGATGAACCGAGGGGGAAGAGATGGGGCCGCGGAAAAGAAGTGACTAAGGAAGCGATCCTTTGGGGGACACCGAAGTGAGATAGATAGGAAAAGGGAAATTCCACAATCCGTTCCAAATGAATGGTGTCATTTAGTTATCGACTTAGCCGGATGATTGGCAATTATTCCACGATTCGACGTCCACCGTAGTTTTAGTGTATTTAATTTTTGTCTTTGATCGATCCATGTGATTCTCACGAAATATTTGAAGACCATGATCCCTGCACTTTCGTAATCCCAATTATTTAATAACGCTTGTTACAATTGCATGGATAAAATGCCAAAGGATAGAGCTTCTTCAAAGACGTTGGCTATGCGTCGCTCGAGTGAAAATTGCTTTTCTCATAGTATTTCAAACGCATTGACATTTATGCATTTACTATTCATTTAAAAAGTAAATATTAATATAACTCACTATATTCAGAGTGAGATGGTTACTAGTTATCAATTTAGGCTTAAATAACAATAAGTTGCCCGTTTATTGGATTAATTAATTTGGACTCAATTTTACACAAAACGGATTTTAAGGCAACGCATGCTCACATATCTTCAGTACTGTGCCTTTCATTATTTTTTTCATGAGACATTTTACTACTAGCTTAGGATAAAATGTTAATCAAATAAATCCCAATAAAAACAGTCATGTAAAAACCAAAAACATTATGTTTAGAGGTGCCTATTTAAATTCACCCTTGACGGGCAGGCGTCATTATTGTATATATTGTGCCACGGAGCATAGAAAAATCCAAGGCCAAAGAGACAACGGTCAGCATGCTCACTAATAGCCTTATATTTACTAGCTGATATAAAAAATTGCGATAACAACTGTATTTCTCCTTTTAGAAAGCCCTTCCGAAATATCAATCATTCTTGGAAATTTGAAAAGGTTTTAATCAGAGCGATTCCAACTGAACTTAATTAGAAACATATTAAGCTAAAATGGCAGATTCATTTTAAATGATAAATATTATCTTGGTGAAAAGAACAGCAAGCAGTCAGGGGAGCTTTGGGCACACATTCCAGGAACAAGTTGAACTCAAAAGAAATAATGAGGCATCATGAGAGGACCCATGAATATTCCTCGTAAACGGCATCGCGAAGAACACGTAACAAAATAAATAATTTATGAAGACCAAATGAACATATCATCCTACTTCAGAAACAATAGCACTGGGTAAAATCACGTTATATGCATAAATTCATATATTATACAGAAAAAAAACTTTTATTTTAATTCATGCGATTCACCCTTCGCAATATAAAAACAAATTAGTGGACAGCTATAATTGACGAATACTGCGAAATCTTTCTTCATTCGCGACCACTCTCGAATTGCTCAGTTGGTCTGCTGACCAAGACCTTCGGTAGTAAAAAGTGGAAATAGACTGAGAACGGCTCATTTCCACTCAATCGCTCAAGCGTGGCCCCATCCGTCCGCCGATATTCGGCCGGCTGTGAGCAATAGCCGGTCGAATGCAGGCTGGACTGCCTGAAGAAGGTTGGTCCACTCCACGGCTCTGGGTCTTGCCGCAGTACATACTTGTTTTGACTTCGTATTCCTGTTTCGAATGGCAAGAAATATTCGATGGACCTCTTTGGAGTGCGGTAAGAAACGATAGTCCATAGTTTTGCCCGTCCCTCCAAAATATTCCAGTCCACATCTGTTGGGATCACATTTCCCCATGGAGTAAAGTAAAGGGGTATATTATACAATCTTTTTGCGAGTCAAAAGTCATTCTCAACTTGGAGAATGTGCCACATTGGCAATCAAACATTTCATATTTTGATCAATTTTTCAAAATTAAACAAAAGTCATGAAAATGTACTGCAAAATAAATAAAATACATAAAAAACGCTTTTCATATATGAAATAATGTTAAGTATTTTACAAAATTAATTAAAACATTATCAGTACCTTCATTTTAATCAATAATGAATAGGAGCATTCCGAGAAAAAAGTAATAGAGTAAAAAGGAATTGAAATCACCAGACCGATAGTGGAAGTTTCTAAACTTGGAGAGTTAGCATGCAATAGTGGTAATCTCTGAGCTTTTAAATTATGTACCTTTAATTATATATCTAGTACAGTGATTTGAAACATAATGAACTTCTCTAAAACTTGAATGTTCATACATGGCCCCTGTCTTGTTCTCACAAAACATCTGGCTACATATTAGACCCTAATAGAGGTCGGGGAAACAATAGATCAAAGAAACATACCGAGGAAACAATGCTAATATCTAGCCACCAAAACACTAAGGGCACTTCGTCACTCAATTAGAGATAAAATTAATTACTAAGACACAATTCTTAAAGAAGACCTCTCACCTAACGAGTCACGAGTTGTGCTACATGTGACAGTCGCACTTGTCGCGTCTTAAAACACTTTTGTTAACCCAATTGATCGGTCAGCCGGATCACGCACCCTCGCTCGTGGTGAAGAGGAATAGCCGACCGACTCAGGGTTGAACACAATTCCGCTGGTAGGAGTTTTCCATATTCGTATTTTGCGGACTATCTAGGTATTTTCTTGCCATGCCGGTGGCTTCGCAGAAATAAATGTTAATTCTTGGCCTTATCTGTAACGAGCAAAATTGTTGAAAAGAGCATGGTCATAGTTACAAAATAACGATTCCCCACAAGGCATGATCACAACTATGTATTTTTTTAAAAGTCTTACAAAGCGTTTCATTCAAGCCATTCGCTAATTATTCCTACACCAATTTCAGCGGTTTGAAGTATTTAACCCTAATAAGTTCAATTTTAATTTTAATAGGGGTAGAAAATCATAAGAGTGTACGATCGGGCTTGGTTCATATTTTAACGTGGTTTCAGGGATCTCAAGGAAGCATAACACACTTAAAACGGCTACAAATTAGGGACCTTTTATTTAAGCGTATGGTAAAGGTAAGTGTATGTGGTGAATACCTAAACAAACGTTTTGAAGAAATTGATGAAGTTAAATGCCAGAATAAGAATCAATCAGGATAAAGATAGGTAAATGCATATCATGAAGAAGTACTGAAAACGTTATCCCCATAACCCGTATCTTTCGATATATAGCAAATGATGATGGCTACATTCAACTTACATCATTTTATCAGGTTTAAATACCAGCAAATAGTATTAAGGTCTCGGACGGATTTATCTACATCCAATTTCAATAATGTAATTGAGGTTTTGGAATACATTTGTTCTTGTGCATCATAATAAAGAGATTAAACTAGATTTTGACTAAAATAAATCATGAACTATGAAATCAGTCCTAAATAAATATAGTATTTAATTTTCTGCTACTAAGTGTCAAATTTTTGGGGCATTCTTGAATAAAAGTAAACTTTGGGAGTATACCTGACCAGTTAAACCTAATTCAGTATTTTGAGCTACACAGCCAGGAAAAACATGCAACCCATTCTTAACTGTCGTTAAAATTCGATTTCACTATAAGCAAGCATCTTCTTTGCCCGGACCGGATCTTCGCTCTATTTATTCGCTGTTTAGAAAAATTATGTGCGCCTTTTCTGAAATTTTTAAAGTGATGAAGAGAAAAGCAGGGTCTTGACCTAGACTCCATCCAAATACCAAGGTATAATCATCGAGCGAAATAAAGAAGCTAATAATCACTGATTTTTGAAAATGAAGAAACCCTGGCATCAAATAATTTTTATAGCATAATAGAAGCATCAGTTGTAATTTCAAATAGCGAAAGGTCTCTGTTGTTACAATTAGTCACAGAAAATAAGAAGAAATTATGGCCTTAAATTCTATTCCAACCGACCTGACCTAATCCAAAGGACATTATTTTGCTTGGAAAAAGAAGCATTAGATGCGTTTAGGCAACTTAAAACTAAAAGTGATAGATAATTCCTAGAATTGGGATGTTACGCCTGAATATGTATTTGCTGAATGTGTAAAATATTATATTCCCAGTATATAACAACGTCTAGGGATCCCACAATTTTATTCATAATTATATTATATATTACTTGTTATAACTATAAAATTTGATTAGTGTAAAATAGCCCTCCAATATAGCTAAAAAAAATAAGAGAGAACAAAAAATTTGAAATGTATTTCTCAGGAAAAATGTAAATAATTTTCAGACAAATATTCAGCAAATATATGTATTATTGTGCTTTATGCTAATTAATTCACTTCTTCACTCTCAAATGTACACAGGTTTATACATTTTATACGAAGTTTATTTTACAATTTTATTTTTGTGTAACACTTTAAAAGTCAGGATTTATTCCTTAATTGTTTTTATTATATACTGCATTGGTTAATAGGTTAAATGGAAGAAGGGACCATTTGGTCTCAATTTCGCCCAAATAAAGACCACTATCTATCTATCTATCAATCTATCATTGGTAATCAAAATTGAATGAACCCTTAATAATTTAGTTAAAGTAAGCACACAGTTTTGAATAATATATAAAACGCAATTCTTTCAATTAATATATAGTATGACCATAGTATGCGTTTCATTTCCTGAAGCCATTACACTTTAAAATGGTGGTTGGATGTGAACGGGAAATCAGAACCTTCACATTTGGGATGGGATGCGGAAAATTTGTTCGTAATAATTTGGGACAGATGTAAAAGGAAAATGAATCTCTTTTTCTCCTACTCCTTCTTCCTCTCAGCTTGCTGATTTAACCGACCTCGCGGCCATATTCGTAAATAAGTCCGCCAGGAATCGGACAAAATAAATGGAAATCTCATCACGATCTCTTCGGAAACGGAGCACAAAAGGATCGAGGGGAATGAATTCAACGGCTGTTAGGACGCTCTTCCTCTCTCCACCCTTCGACATTTTTCCTTCCTCCCTCTCTGTCACTTCTTTCCAATCCCTCACTACCTTTCGCTACTAAATCCACTCGTGATTTAGAACTGAGAGTATTTTTTCCAAGGGAGGGAGACGGAAGATGGAGCATTGAAGGGGGAGAAGGGAGCGACAGAGGGCGAAGTAAGGGAAAAAAAAAGAAGGGACGGAGGAGGAAAAAGCCGACGACAGAGCCAAAATGGAAGAACTTTCAATAAGTTTAAATGAGTGTCTACGGAAACCTTCGAACGGGAAAGGGGGTAGGTAGGTGGGCGTGTTGAGGGATTGGGGGCAGGGAGAGAGGGGTGGATGGAACGTCTTTTAAGGGGGAAGGGGAGGAAAGGGCGAAAAGGGGGGAGCAGGGAGGAACAGGAGGGCAGAGGAAGTGGGAGGGTTTTGAACGGAAAGGATCCGAGGGCTCTTCGGGGTAAACGGAAGGCGAAACTGAGAGGCGAGCGGGGCGGGAAGAGGTAAGGAAGCGACGGGGCGGAGGAGGAGGTGAGTCCATTAATTATGACTTTGATGAGCATCAGCCAATGAGAGAATGAAAGATGAGGGGATGCCAAGAAAGGATTGTCGGAATGGATCTTCTGAAATAAGGAACAGGAAAGGGGGATTTGGAAGAAGGCGAGAGAAAAGCGATGCTTCTAATAACAGGGCCTCTCTGCATGCTGCATAATTTCCATTAGCTTCGACAATGAGTCCTCCGCATGATCCTAATTAAAGTTGAGACTATTCATAAAATTATTCACGAGGTTTGAAATGAAGGCAAGGAACGTCTTCGAGAAACAATGCGTGGCCTTTGTCAAACATTTTTCTTTGAGTAGTGAACAAAAAGCCTTAGGAAATCAATATTTTAATCCATATCAAGAAACTAAAGACGTTTGTTTTAGGGCTTCTCAAAATAGTATTGTCTGCAGTATTCGAGGATAATGTTAAGATAAAATTAAGTCTGCAATAACATATTTAGGGGAAAGGAAAATTTAACTTATTGATACACTGTATTATTCTCGGAACTCAAAAGACCAGACTGAAAATAAACGTGTATTCGTGCTCTTAGCAATTTGGCATATCTTTCTATTCAAAGTAATAACATTGAAATTTTTTTAAATTCTCACCTTCGTCAATTTACTAAAGGAGAAAGGTGCGCAAAGTTTCTAATGTTATATTGTATGAAACTGTATTTATACACACAAATATATAATTTTTTGAAGGTATAATAATTTAAGGATCAATCATAACGTACTTTTATAGAAAGAAATCTATACGGTTTATTAATTTAAGAACGTTTGACAAAGATTAGTTAGCTGGGCTGCAAACTGATCTTCTAATCCAAAGATCGTGGGTTCGCGTCCCGCGTGAGCTGTAATCGCTTGATTCCTGGGAAACCTGATGACAAACCAAGGGCTTATCAGGGCCCCAAGGGGCGCATGGACTGATAGGGGCGTAAGAGTGAAAACACTTAGGTAGCATTTCTGAATTAATTATTGTGCTTTAAAAACAGGGAAACAGACAGTACGCCTAACTTTAACTAATATAATTTTGAATACAAAAAAAACTGTGAATATATTTCTATTAAGTACTCTAAAATTCTCAGTAAAACTAAAAGCAGAAATAATTTTGAAATATTAAAGCCTATCCTAACTAATAAAATTGAAATATTAGCAGAAATGTAATGCGAGGGATGAGATTTTTTGGTGATGAGATTTATTTCGCAAATATTTAATGTATTAATTTTGGTGAAAAGCATTCAGAATTATTTAAATATTGTTATCATTATTAATGTACTATTAACATTAGTGTTTAGTCTACCTTTCACGTGATAACATAATGTTTTGTCATCAACTTAAAAATATATACTGAAACTAAACTTAATACCCAGTAACAAATCAATATTCATTCTTTAATCTTAATTTTTTTGCTCCTTTAAAATATGTTATGCTTCTCTCACCTATTCTAACTAACAATATTTTCCATTCTATCTTATTCTTAAAACATTAACTACAGTCTCCAAACACTTTCAACGGGTTTTCTGGAATATCATCTATCTTTACAAGGAGTGTTGCAATGATACTTTGTTTTTCCTCAAGGTTTTTTCTCAATCCAAAATCTCAAACAAACTTCAGTCAATGATCTTCCCTAGAATTCTCATATTCGGTTACTCCGCTCCAGGCTCAAATCTTTAAAATAACTCTACTTACTAAATTTACATTAAATGTTTATCTCCTTAAACTTACAGAGGAATTTTCTAAGTAGTCATGTATGTGGAATTCATGGGAAGGAAATAAAATGTTTCAAACAAAGATGCTATTCGTGATCAGCATATTGACTTTCATGTATGGCCAAAATTAATATATATGTTATATGCATAGAAGTTGAGGGCAAACTTGCTGTCATTGCGCTTTGATCACATAGCTGTGGTAAGGCTGGAGAAATTGTTCCATCCAGACTCTCTCGTATTCACTGAACACAGGAATTATGCCAAAGCAGTGCTACCATCTGTCCGACGGAAATTATTCATTCCAATTGATAAATCGTTTACCCATAGTACGTACGTGTTTTTCAATTATAAGGGATGCTCTGTGTTTGAGGCAATTTTTTCATCCCTTGATTACACATACATCGAATTTTCTCATCCTGCGATGATTTTGGATCACTATGTTAACCTTTTACTAATTTTTCTTTTGAAATAATTTCCCATAAGAATCTTATTTCCCTTTACCTGCCTTGGGTCATCTAGCTAATTACCTGAAGGAGACATCGGTGATCTGTTTAAACCAGCGAATTAAATTTAAATGTTTCATTTTTTCAAATAAATCTTATTTATGACATTAGAGATAATATCAAATGATAATCTTCCAAAAAAATTAAACTTTTCGTTGCAACACATTACGGATTCCCTTGAGTCTATGAAAATTTGGTAATTATTAGTCCGGTAATTTACCTTATCATTGAAAAAATAAAAGTAGAGTCAAGAGTTTCGAGCAGCATTCCCTCTCAGATCATGGAATTTGTAGAGGTATTGTTTTGCGCGGTTTCAACTCGAATGTGAATGGATAAATTGGATCCCTGCGCTGTTTGATTTCCGAATCAAACATTATACAGAAAAAACTAGTCATTTCGTGAAAATTCATTAATTTAAAAAAAAGTGATATTATCAAGAAATATGGTTTGAGGAGGGAAGAGAGCATTATAGAGCGGGTAAGCTACGAGATAATTTCAAATCATTCGAGGGCTGACAAACTTTATCTTAAAAATAATCTTAGCTCTAAGATCACAAAGGTCAGATGACAACGAGAATTAATGAGAAATTGGCTGCTCAACCGAACATTTAATCAATATGTTTTCTCATTTATCTTCGGTGGCAAAATAGTAGTAAATTAAAATGAATCCTAACTACAGGTATAATAACTACCAAATATTTTTATGGCTGTCGATCTATTCACAATGACTTTTACGTATTAGTCTCAACCCCTTTTGGTGGTTTGCAGGATCAAGTGCAATACATATAATTTGCTTAAAGCAGGTAGTTAGATTCTAAGCTTAAATGGTGCATGCAAATTCCCTTTAATTCCAAGGAATCAGCTATTCAAAACCTTGCCAGGGGTTTTCCAACTTATATGCTGGCCGACTTATATTCAGCAAATGGCGTCAAAAAGATGTATTGATTATTAATCACATAATATACATTAATGCTCCATTTTGAAAAATAAATATTGAACGGATACTTTGCCAATGGGTAATTATAACTTATAAGTATACATTGAAAAATGATAATGTTTTACTGATAAGTTTTGGCGGAATATAAAATTGTTATGATGAAAGTCGGCAAATGACTCGCACTGCTAAGAAAAATGTATCTGCTTTATAAGTATACCTATTCATTTGGCTAATGTTAATGTGCTTACAGATTGACCGGGACATGAGCTGAAAATGTTGAAGTTAGAAACTTACAGAGAACACAAAGAATGCATCTAAAAATGTCCTTAACTATTAAACGTGACGGGATAAAGAAGTTTATTATTCAATGTCTATAAGTGAATCAGAGCGAAATAGGTATTAAAGGGAATCTAAAGTGGGATTACGATGCTATAAAAGGATAATAGCATTTTTTTTAAATTAATTTTTAAAATTTAATGAAAACTCAGAAGAAAATTCATAGAATATCGACCCAAAATAAAAACAAAATTATGCGCAATATCTTGCATTTAACCACTATATGCCATGTAAATATTTAAAAAATAATTTTAAATAACTTTAGTATGAGTAATGAAAATATAAGAAAGCGCCAGGCTTAAATAAGACACCGGTTGACAGAAAGGTTACAGGCCGTGTAAATATTATCGTCATATTCTTGAGTCTACAAATAACATACGTGAATAAAGCAAAGGGCATCACACAGCTGCAGAGATCAAAGTATAATTTCTCCATGACATGATCAAAGAAATAACTCCAAAAATGAACTTTCCTTCCCGAAAATGAACGTATATGAACCGTATCGAGCTCAACGGATTATCTCTTATTTCATGTCTAAACCTTCCTCATGCGCTGCTGAGTCGTAAAGAGAGTGCGCATTGGCATGTGTAAATAATGTGTAGCATGTAGAAAAGTTTTAAGTATAGAGGCGAATCAATCTGTCGGTTGAAAGATCAGCGGACCAACATAGGAATAACATGCGCATCCTGATTAAGGCAAAGGGGATTTGCCGGAATGATAACTACTGTTCTCATTTCATCCCTTTGAATCGAGTGCCTACCAATCATCTTGTAAACTGACAGATATGATTAAACCACGAGGGAACGGAGGAAGAAATAAATCAACTTCCGAAAGGGTGACCTATTTTTTTTACGTCAGAGATACTGCAAGCGACGACGAAAATACAGCATTATGGGGGGTGGCACTGCGAGAGAGGAAGAAGGAAATGGAAGGAAATTTTTATTTTAAAAATTTTAAATCCCTGACCAGAGAGAATTTCGACAACAAAAAGAATAATGAAAAATAAACCAAGATTTCAATCTGACCGTTACGAACGTTTCATGCTCCACTTTCCTCCGTCATATCCGTCTCCGACTGCATAGCCCGAAGCTCGGATTGGGTGGGGACGGGAGGGGGAGGCGGGATGGGACATAGTGGGATCGAGCGCACACCGCCGAATCAAAAAGCAGCAAATCCAACCCCATGGCCCACCCGCCCACCTACACACACACAAACACATAACCTGGCTTTCGCGAAACGCAAGGTCTTTCCTCCTCCTCAGCCACCCTTTTTGGTGAAGAGGTGATGTTTTGGCTTTTTTTTGGAAATCGGCTTGAAAAAGAAGAGTGAGGCGAGGTTGTTCACTGTCCGTGGAGAGAAGGAAGCTAAGAAAAAAAAGAGATCCTCCTCAGCCGTCGCGTCTCCTTCATCTTCTTCAATTCACCTCCACGTCATCTTTTCTCATGGAGGGGCCTTCTTCTGCGAGGAGACAGCGTCGTCTTTTTCTTCCTCGATAACAGGAAATGAGCTCACGTCTCCGCTCTCCCGGTTAGGGGCACCCTTCACGCGGCCGAAGGCACGGGGGGACGGGTGCATTACTGGTGATGTGCTGGTGAGGGTGAAAATAGTACCTACCGCTCACCCATTCGTTCGCTGGGCAAGGAGACCCCGATGTTTCCACCTACACGGTCCACACACTCCCACGCTGAACCCCTCCGCGCGGTGCGCAAATAAAGCCTCCCCCCTTCACTCAATCCCATCCCTTGCCCTGTGATTTGCCACCTGCCATGATTTGTCGAAGGGGCGAGACGAGTTCATCTCTTCGACACCATCTTCTCAGGATGTTGCATTGAATCCAGTTCGCGCGCACTCCCTCCACCAGGGGTGGATTGAGCATTTTTGTAATGGGAGAGTGGGACTGCTATCCTCCTCACATTACACCTAATGATATTCGTTTTGAAAGCAGGCATTAAATAAAAAGAGTTTGCCACAGGTGTTTTGTTAATTATTTTACCAAGAGTAGCCTACTGTCCTAAGTGAGTTTTTGATGAAACCATATGGATGGATGAAGTACCGTGGCGCTGAACCATTTCTAAACTACGCCTTACACTTTAAAAAATAAGGATTCAAGCACCTATTATCATTAAAATAAAGTACCACATGGATTTACAAAAACAAATTTCACTCATTTTCCATCATACCTAAAACTGCTTAGTATAATTTCTCAACCGCCAAATTCACTTGTTTTATCATCTTCTACAATTAAATAACAAAAGGCAGTATTCAGGTTTTTCAGGTTTACAATACTTGGATCCACATGCAAAGTTTGATTAATCTTTTATATGTATTTTTATTTATTTTCTGCTTCTTTTTTAAAACAACACCCAATTTGGGTGGTAAATAAAAGTCTTGCTTCAAATATTTTAGCTATTTATTATGCATAGTTATTTATAGTAAATAGTTATTTTTCATAAATAATTTTAGTCAGAAAATTTGTAGTGGCATTTTAGAAAGGAAAAACATGAATATGATATCATTGGAGAACACTTATTAGAAAACTTATCATTTTTCCCATCCTCTCAAAGAAATTTGTCTCGAGACTTAGAGGAGAAACCTTTTTCTCCTGATAAAAATATGCATTAAAATGTGTTATTCCACGAAATTTTCATTTTTACTTCTTCAAGTTTATTTCATATTGTTTATTTGAGTCAGTCTCTAGCCAGATGACAGACTCTCCGCACACGTACCCGCAATATTAGGAAAGCTTTTCATGCCAAAGCAATGACAAGCAAGGAAAAAATTTACCCTTAACAGAATTGCAAAACAGCGAAATTTGCGAAATAAAATAAAAATTAATATTACCGATATGAAAAACTTTTTCACTACCACAGCAGAAGGTTTTACCTTTTCGAATGAGTTTAAGGGCAGAGTAATCAACTTAGATTTCATATAAGAGAACGAATTTCAGTAATCAATCGTAGCCTCGATATTAATTCAGTCTTCAAAGGTTTTATCATTTTACTAGCATAATTTTAATGTTATAAGATGCTTTTTACAGTCAGTTTAATCTCTTAATGTATATTTTTTATAATGTGGTACTTGAAATGCCATATTTACTGGCATACTAGTCTCTTGTAGCTAACCCTAGATTAAAGTCAATACATCGTTCAAGTTGAATTACAAAATTAGATAACTGATACACATTCCAAATTGCATTTGAAGGTTTGACAGGAGTCATTATACAATAGCGATGTAGAATCAAAGTTAATGGATGTATTCAAGTCATTGATTTTGTCTAGTGCAAGTCATGTGATAAACATCGAGGAAGCAATATGCCAATTATTACCAGGGATCTAAAAATTAATCTCCTATTTTTGACTTTTTCCTCCTCTATTATTGATATTCAATAATATTTTAATCTCTTTACGATATGAACAAGTGTTTTTGATTGTTTGTCGACAGAAGATAGATTGAGGGAAAATTAGAGGTCGCATTAAGCAGATGAAATAAAAGACAGAAATGTGCATTGCATTTCACAAGTTACTAAACGGTTCAAGAATCAGAGAAGATCACTTGGAAACAATGCTTTGCGTAGCGGATGATAATAGAAATTTTATACAAATATTTTGGAGAGAATCTATTGACTAGAAATAAAAATCAATTTTCTTGATGAATAAACAACTGCAGGATAAAAGAGTTTCCACATAAAACATGTACTGGAGACAGTTATTTGTTACATGATAATTTGCATTGAAAAAATCAATTTTTAAAATGAATTTCTTACTATTTTTACTGCAAATAATTAATCAGTATTCTTTTATGTTGCTGCATGAGGAAGGCGCTAGCTCTGGATGAAAATTAAACGGTACTTTTGCGTCAAATAAAATACAACAGATATGTTAATTCAATCTGAAAGATAAGTGATGATGATAGGAAGTAACATATACTGATGGTACAAGCTTCGTAGGAATAGAAAATCAGGTAGTGTTCGAAAACTTCCCAGTGACAATTTTCAGTTCCTGAATATTCCAATCTCACCAGCTCATATTTTGCGGAAATAGCCCGTTTAAGGAAACATCGTATTTATCCTCAAAAGTTTAACTTGAACTAGGAATTTATTTTTCCTCTGAAATTAGCGTTGAAATATTTTGCATTTCCACGCACTAAATTAGGTGTTTCAGAAAGTTTCCAAAACAGTAATTATTTTATGATTACAAACCCAAATTGTTGCCCTGCCCTAGGATACTCATGGAGTTCCATATATTAGAGTAGGGAAATATCCTTATGGGAAGATGAATAATTACGCCCGAAACAATATTCTCATTTAACAATGAAAGTTTTACGGAATAATTATACCGACGATCAGAGGAAAATGAATAAGTTAAACTTGATGCCCCCGCCACCCATTATGTCAATGTCAATTACGTTCTCTGTCCTTAATTTCTTTCATATATTTTTAATAGTTGATTATAAGCTGAAAAATTAATGGTAAGATTATAACAAATGTATATGTAATAAGAATGAAATAAGTTAACTTCGATAAATAATAACGCTCTGGCGGGGCTACAGTAAGGGTTTAAGAAAACGTAAATGTATTTGCTTGTTTCGCAGATTTAGAGGAGACGTTCGATAAATTTAATTAGGTAGAGAATTCATGGTAGAAAATAGGAGTAAAATGGAGGAATACGCGATTACCCGCAGCCTATACATGTTTCAGTCTGCTTAAATGTGTGTAGTATGTATTGGGGCAAAATTTAAATATTCCAAAAATGAATAAGATTGGGGTGTACGAGGGTAGGCTGAAAAGTATTGCACATGCTTGTAGAGTGTAAACAAAAACAAATAACAAGATTGGGCCTTAAGCACATTGAATTGCAATCCTTAAGTTTGTATATTTGTATACTATATATTTATTATTCAGCATAGTCACCGTTAAGTCTAACACATTTCTCCCAACGTGTAACAAGTTTTTTCATTCCGTCATTGAAAAACTCTTCCAACTTTGCTCGAATCCAGGACATGAAAGCTGCCTTCACGTCAACGTCCGTGGTGTAATGATTATCTCTGAGGTGTTCCATTAGTTGAGGGAAAAAAATAAAAATCGCAAAGCGCAAGATCGGGGAAATAAGGAGGGTGTCTCGTATATTATCAATGGTGCTTTCAACGTATATGTGAAGGAAATGATGAAAGTGGCATAAAAAGAACTGGAGATGGGATTACATTCGGCGGAGAAGTGAAAGAACAATTTGGATTTGCAGATGATCAAACTTAAGAAGGCATCCAGCAAACAGATCCCGCTCATTGCTGAGCGAATTAGAATATTAGTTTGGCATGTGTAGGATGAGAATCATCTGATGAAAATCAATGTTTATGAGTATTTCTAGAAAGTATAAATCTAAGTAATTACTAAAATTGAAGTTTGTAAACCACAGCAGATGGAAAATCGTTCCCGTTTTGAACCAAAATTGTCAAAGTCGTCGGTATATAAGGAGAAGAATTGCGTTAGGATAAGAGTGTTTCACAAGGAGGAGGAAATTGATGGCAGCTAAATTTAGTAGGATTATTAACTGAAGTCTCGTTCAAAATTTGATGTGGAGCGCGCTTTAGCACGTCGCGGCAACATGGTCGTGGAAGTTAGACGATAACTTTAGACTTTAGGATTGGCATAGATTGCATTATAATGAGGAACTTGGACAGCTTGGTGAGAAAAGGCTGATGCCAGAGAATCAAAGTAGGTATAAAATGTGAATGAAGAGTATATTGGCTAGCGATGGAATGTTGAAGAATTAGATTCAAGAGAAGCGTTAAGGCTTTAAAAGTACGGCAAGGGGAAAGATAATCATGCCAAATAGACGGAAAAATAGATGTTGGTCCTTATTTTGGGGTGAGATTGAGTCTATGGAATATCTTCTACCACCTAACCCCCAAGCTGGATGGAATGAAAGGAAATGTAAAATATGCAGAATTGAAGAAGGTTTTATGGTAGTATTAGGAATCAAATTGTGTCCCTCTCGGCTAGGATGAGAAGTGAAGCCGTGTGAACTGTTTCCATCCAGAATGTAGAATTGCCCAAGCACAAACTTATGTAGTATATAAGTGTAAATGTGCATTTCATCGCCATCCACAATATGAAGGAATATGAATAGCTGGATCGAGAAAATATTAAAAAATAAAACAGAATATTGACTATATTTTTGAAGAAGGCATACATGCATAAGGAATATTAAATAAAGGGTTTGGATGAAGTGAGTTTTTTGGATGACTGTGTAGGACATTGGGGAGGCATTTAATTCAGTGAAATGGCAAAGGAAATGACGCAGGTCAAATTAGATACTGTGCGTGTCCATCAAGATAGGGTAGAAGTTTTGGATCAATGATGAAATTACTTGAACTAAATAGACGACATATATCTTGAATGCATAAGGTTTTAATTCCATTATAAATAGTGGAAAGAAGAGTTAAGACTCGGAAGGCATGCTATGAGGTGCTTCTAAATATTTCACTAATACTCCATGAAACGAAGATTACTGACAAACGATGAGAGGTAAAAGTTGATACACGAGCGTATCTTCTTTTACATGGCCGCACAAAAAATATTCATTCCTCGGCATTATAAAAAGGAGCATAAGCTAGACGAATGAAAATATGAAACATTAGGTCGGGACGGGCCCTAATGGTCACACGTGCCCTTTCCTCATTAATATTTTTTTTCCTACCATAATGCTTCCGCCACGCGATGGATGAGAGGCTGCTCCCGCTCCTGCGGTCGCCCTCCCACGCCTCCACGGTATTCCCCTCTTTCGGCACTCTCCCCCTTGATTTCCGCTCCTCGTGAAATCTGTCCGTACTCCTCACACCCCTCTCTACCAGCCTCCCTATTTAGGCGGAGTGGTTTGCCCGGAATTATGACGGATGGAGGCGCGGTTAACTGGGATGGAAGCACTTTTGGTATAAGGGGGGGGAGGGAGGGTAACAACCGCTTGGGGGGGAGGCAGTACGCTGTAAAACGCGAGGGGCGTGGGGAGGTCTCCACGCCGGAGATAAGGGAGAGAAAGGGGAGATTGCGGAAGGCCGAAGAATTATAAAAATGGAATGAAAAAAATAGAAGCAGGAGAAGGATGGAGATAGGGAACATGGAGGGCATGCGTAACTCCAATCTATTCGGCTTGGATGAAGCGGGGTTGCCGTGGAAACAGCTGGACACGCTCTTCCTCGGTCGGCTGCGGAGCAATCGGACGGATGGGAGTGGGAGGGGAAGGGCTTGAAGGAGGATGGGGAGAGGGGGCTGGGTTGTCGGGAGGAGAAGTGGTTGGAGGAGATGTTTTGGACGGGGTGGGGCGCAGCTGAAATGCTCTAGGGCCCCCGGTGCATTATGGGAACTGATTAATGAGCGCCCGCCCGCGACGGCGGAGTAGGGCGAAAGGAGATTTTCGGGACGAAAACAAAAGAAGGGCGATTATAAAAAAAATGAGAGGGAGAAGAGGGATATTCTCATATTTTTCCCCCTCACTCTCACATACATTCACGCACACACAAACCTTCCACCTTCTTTCCCGCTCTCCATTCATATTCCCCCCCTTGCAGTGATATCGGCGAGCGCGCCTCCTCAATCCCCGCTGCCTCCTTCCGCGCCGCGATTTAAGTGGAGAATGCTCTTGCGAGCCGTGATGCGGCATCCCCAATAAATGTCAGTGATGACATATTTTCCTGAGTTGCGCCGCGCCGCAGGCTGGGATAATGCCGCGCGCCGTGATGCGTGGGGCAAGGCGGAAAATGGATGGCCCGATTTAAGTCCTACAAATCTCTTGGTCCGCTCCTCTCCCAAATCGTGCGTCAAACGACCCGTCCAGCTGCGCCGGGTGCCGCCGCCAAGGCGCCTCCAGAGGAAATTTCAAAAGGGGTGTCCTTCGAATCAATGTTCTCTCATTCTTTCTCTCTCTCTCTCTCTCTCTCTCTCTCTCTCTCTCTCTCTCTCTCTCTCTTTCTCTCTCCCTACGAGATTTCCAATAACCTCCACGGTGTAAAAATATATTGACGGATTTCGGGTTACCATTTTTTCTTCTCAGTATTTTACGAAAACATAAGGTTAGTGAGGGAGAAGATTCGAACTAATTGTTATGATCATCACATGCAATCTACCGCATTAGAATAGGTTTCGCAAAACACCTAAGACCATCTACCAATCAAAGGAACCAAAGAAGGAAATCAAAGGAATCAAAGACGTGTTCTACTTTCTACCAAACTTCATTCTGCTCTTAAAAATAGTCTTTCTTATTCCTTCCTTCGTAATATTCTTCTTATTTACAAGATAATAGTTATTTTGTTTTATAGGTTTTGCTATGCCTCTCTAAAATTTCTCCTAGTCACTTATTCGTACTTTACCCTCTTGCATCGTCATCCAAAAAGCTAACTAGCCGTTCACAAAGTTTTTTATTCCCCGTCATGCGTAACATATTTTATTCTATCCATTCAAGTTCTACCCTCCCTACTTCTTCAAACTTACATCTTAATATTTTTAATTCTATGCTTATCCTTTTTGCTCAAAAACTAATTTTCTTTATCAGTAATCGTATAGTTCAATGATGATATGCAGTGTAAATGTGACATTACTTCTCTTATTATTGAGTAAATCTCAACCTATTTCCTATTTTCAAATACATCTTTTTACGAAGAATTTATTTTTGAATAATTACAAGTACTAAGTCCACTACACACCAAATATACCTCATTTGCGTATATTTGCATATACCCAAGTTCATTTTTTCGTATCACAATGCTCGATTACCTAAAATTTACTATTGAAACAACCTAATGTTTTTGAACTTTTTCTCTAGACCGACTCATATCTATTAATGTTACACTGTTACTTTACTGTTTACATTTATTTAACAAATGGCATTATGGACCTTAAAATTAGGGACACTATTCCAAATTTATAGAAGGTGAACAAATGGGACCGGCACCATTCACGAGATATTAAGGTTCAAAATATCATGTGGTGCAATAGGTGAATTAAAGAAATTAACATTTATACTCAATTCCTTTCCCATAAATCGATGGGTCACAGAGCAAAGATTGGATCCGACCAAAACTAAGTATTTTGAATAAATTTTGATTAAAACCCATTTCTCAACATACGAAAGGATGTAAGTGAATGTATACCGTAATGCGTTGAATATTAGAGACATTATTATTTAGGAACGAATATTTTATTCAGCAGAAGATTTAAAACGCAGAACATATCAATGCCAAACTAGTATATTAAAAATTTGATTAGGAATTGCTGTTTCACTAATTTATTCTAAAATGAGATGGTCAAATATTTTTACATAAAAAATATTAACCCTAAATTTTCTTTTAGTTTGAACGATTGAACAATATCGACGAAAGAAATTTTGCCGCGGAAAATCTTTAGACTAATGAAGATACGTCACCCTTGTATCACTATGAAGATCACGATGGAGACAACTAAATGAAGGAAAGATTACTTTGCTGTCACAGGAAAAACTTGTATCAATACCCAATAACTAATATACGAGATGATGGATGAATGAATTACTTATGAGAATTCAATATTGTGAAAATAAGTCGTTCTAGACCAGGAAGGGAAATGCATTTTGAATCCCCGTTTTTTTGTGCAAAATATTGATACTATCCGTTGAAACTACTGTTGCGTCATTTTTCCCAACTAAACTAAAGCTTGCAAATGTAGATGCGGAAAGTTATTTATACATCAACCATGTTCATACACAAAATAACACATTGTGCTAAAAATTTATATTAAAATGGAATGTAAGGCGTGTAATTTAAAATAAGCCCCTCTTAATTCTTCAATTTATAAAATAAATCTTGCCAAAAAAATTTCAGATATGCTATGATATCATGAACTGTATTTATCGCGTATTATATTAGTATTTCCATTCCTGTGGTGAAGCAAGTTTTGCAAAATTAAAATATCTTCATTGACTTGAGTGCTAGAAATTAATTTATTCTTCCATTATTCTAGCATATTTTATGTGAATACCCGATATGAAAACCTAGCAGCCTTGTCTTTCTTCCGCACTGATTTAACTTCAGCCCTATGCGAACCAAGAGAGGATGGAGGAGGATTTAGAGCTGATGCGTATGTTTCTACGGACCTACTACCTCGGTTTAATTAATCTTCTGCATTGCAAATTCCCCACTAAAGAGAGATCTGGAGGCATTTTAGGAGCAACGATAAATTCTGTGAGGGTAAACAAAGTACGTATATTTCCTACGGCGCTTTTTATTATCGTAAACTAGAACGTAAATTACTGGAGCTCCCATTCATATAAATGCGAAGCAAAATGAGCCACCTATGATTTCGCTTCTGCTACCAGATTATGATCAATTACTATGGTATCAATAAAAAACTCTTTTCCTGTCCGTACTATTTTAAAAAAGCGCTAGTATGTGTGCTCGGCATGCATATACAGCTTACATATCATGTTAAGAGTATATAAATGATTGGATTATTCAGAGATCGAATTTTCTAACTAAATAGTCTCAAAGGGGGAAAGTCAAAAACTAATTTGTAATAATAATGTATTTTCATTGATGAAATTGATTGGGCTCTTTTAAAAATTTGATATTGGCACGATCAATAACCCTTAATTTAATATTTAAGAAGGTAACGAAATATTTATTGACGCACCTGCATTTAAATATAACTAATTACTTTTTAAGCGGATTAATTCTTATTTTAGTTTGAAGATATCCATAGGTTATATTATTTAATGGCAGCATCAATAATATTTTAACAATACTTTTTTGCGTTGGTCATAACTGAAGAAAGTAGGTAGTTTTCGGCATTTATTACCGATATTGCCACAAAAAGAAGAGCTCAATATATTGAGGAAGGAATGAAAGGTATTCTTCTTCTATTGAAAGAAGAAATGTACATGAAGCGAGCGTCGATTAGATGCAATACTTCCGTTAATTTTCAGTAACACATGAGAAGCAGTACAGCATACAATTGGCGATGGTTTATTCTGATAAATAAATTTTTTTCACTTTTAAATGTTTGGACTTGGAGATAATGGACTGTTTTTTCGATAAAAAATTTTTTTAACGATTTTTAAATATTTCAATTCGAAATATTGTAAAGAGTTAACTCAAGGAGCGATAATCTTCTTTTACTTATCATACAGTCATTTAAAAATTTCAATGATGATTTCCAGAGATTTCATGAAAAGGTTTACAGAATAGGTAGGTCAGTCGACCATAAAACAAGATGAGTTTATTTTTAATAATATTTAAAAGTTTAAAGGGCGTATTGAAAAATTTCAGTGTTTTCCATAATTGAAAACTTATATTTGCAATTGGCGGGCTTCAATTTCAACCCTGAAGGCACAGGTGCTGAATATTCTGTGACAGAATTAAACTAGTGTCGTACGCTACTCCAAAACAGGCAAAAAACGTCAAAACGGAATTTCGCGTTAGGGTACATTTAAAATTTCACAGAAATATGTAGGTTAAAGAAGGACTCATTGGAATTTTTAGATAAATGACTTGTTTAAATTTTGTGAACCCTTTGGTTTCCACCTCCACAAAATATATCAAGTAAAATAATAATTGTAGGAATTATTACGCATCTTTGCAACCTTTTATAAGCAGCATCTAAGGGATAAATTTCGCTTTTGCTCCTTAGAATATCTTCCTGTTTAAGACATTTTCGTAAATCACCCACCTAAACATTGATTAAATATACTTCTGCACAATTAGCACAATACTTTGATAAAACGCTCTACGTTTCGGCTAGGTTTCGTACTTTGGTTTAATAATTTGTTCGAAATGACCGCTTAAATTAATTCAGGAGCTATTTCTTTCTCCAAGAGTCACCAAAATCAATATCACCAACACTCCGGACAAGGTGGTTGAATTTTACACTTTGAAGTTTCTTCATTTTGATCAAGGGCGGACAGCACATTAGTGAAATTAGTAATTGCCAAAGTATATCTTAAAGATTTTTTAATTTATCACTAGAGATTAGACCATGAGGAAACTCAATTTCTCCCTACAGGAATTTGTATGCTAAAGTGCTATCAGCACCTGAAGCCCTCAGAGTATTTAATCCTGGATAAATTAAAGAATTGAATTCGTTTCCACCCTGAACTTTCAAACGAGCATTTGAAAACACCAGAGACACCGTTAATTTTGTAAAAAAAGTATATGCATCGAAAGCCGTCAGACTGCTATTCCATCATTCTTCGTAAATAACTGTATGTCTTGTCCAAGCATAAGACTTGCCAAGCGTGAGTACCAAATAATGATGGTAAGTATAAAATAAAAGAAGGAAAAGAAATCGCTGTTAATTAAACGACAGTGAAATAGGTAGCGCCAATAATCAAAATAATCCAAAAAATATAATTTCTTATGTCATGAAAAATGGAACAAAGCAAGAACGCAATACATAAATGTTGAAAACATCTCATACACCGAGAAAGGAAAGACAAAGTAGTGAGTGAGTGCGCCATTTGCAGAAACTTGGTGAAAAACAAATATTAGTGTTCATTGACGTTTAATCTAAATTCAAATTATTTTCTTGTTCGGATTAATGATTTTACAATATCATCTCTTGGTTATAAATATAACCTTTAAAAATTAAAATAGGAAAGGAATTGAAAAAATGCCAGTTTTCGTAATTTAATGGCTAAATTTATTTAAAAAAACAATGGAAAAAATAAATCAAATTCCAAATGATTTATGAATACCCGCTAATTTTTGCAACGCTTTCATTACAAAAACATTTGCGTCTTTTGTTTCTTATGTTTTCATCTTTTTACCATGGTGCTCCGAATATGTGAACTAGGCATCAATTTTTTCAAACATTATGTATTCTAGTCAGAGAATATATTTAATAATTGTGTTGAAGTAATTTATATTACAAATCTGAGATTAAAAAATGGATCATTTTCCATAAATTACTATATTTTAAGAAATGAAAGTAATAAAGGTGAAATTTCTTAGATGTTCCCAAAAGTGGTGCACATATAAAACAATCTCATATACAAATAGAACTCCTGAAACAATAATGCAGAATATCAAATTAAACTCAGCATTAAGCGCTAAAATTTACTAACCAATAACACATATTATTCTTAAGGTTAAGATAGGAATAAATGCTGTTTTAAGACGAGATGAAAATTCTATTTGTTAGATGTAGAGAGTGTAATAACCGTTCGCAAATCGGAAACAACTATCTAAATGAAACTATTTCTCAATTTTTATGATTTATAACAAGTCCGTTGATTAATAATCATATTCGAATACAGGCATTAGCTTATGAATCAAGTTCATTTGAATGTTTACAGAAAACCTAATTTTAATTCTTAAGTAATGGAGAATATGATATTAATTTTGTAATCCTGAGAGAAATTATGACATTGTTGCCATCATAAATTTCAACCAAGTTAAAAATCTAGAAGATTTCATAAAACTAACGCAAATGGCACCATTTTATTAATCAGGCCCGCTAAGAATGCGCACTCTAAGCCATTTTGATATTCTAAGACTTAGGTGGGCCATAAAATGTTAAATGCTACCTGAAATAAAATGTTTTTCCTTCTAGCTCACCCGTACCATGTAAAGATATGAACTTCTTTGAGAAGGTCCTGCGTGAAGTTATGCCACGCAAGGTAATCCGCGGAAACAACTATGCATGAAGGCGAATAAGCAAAACTTTGCGTGAAATCAGCAGTTTTACTCAAATTTCTCGCACTATTATCGCAAATGAATTCTTTACTATAATTTTATAAATCCTAAAAAGCCACTTATTGAAACGAACTTATTTTATCCCACTATAATACTTCATGTTCATGGATGATTGTCATTTGCTGATGACGGGGGAACTAGTAGTATATTTAATAAAATAAACTCTTTAAGAAAATATCACTTAAGATTTCAATAGAAACAAAACATTAAAAATTAACTCACCATATTGAACGGCTCTCTTGGGAATAATATAAATGGGAAGAACTTACCGAAGAACCTAGAAAGAAACAAAAAAAACATAAGTTTGCATAGGGAACTATTTGAAAAATGTATCGTTCAAACCAAACTTAATTGTCAAAGCTTAGTCATAAATATTAAGAGTCCTTCGTGAACCAATTTCTAAGTTGACCGCTCAATGATTAAATTCTATTCGAAGGATTTTGAAGACAGTAAATCCATGTTATTAATTAACTTCACATGAAATGGCAAGAAAGTCATACATCATAATACCAAGATTTGCAAAAAAATAATACTAACGAGAGTTTAATCTATTCTAATGATAAGATATTATCATGAGGATATTCTTGGAAAGCAACTTTTAGTGTCCTGTAGTAGCTTTAATGAATAACTTTCATTTGAAAATTCCTTCACATTTCAGCAATAAAACATATTTGCAATTTGAATAGCAAATTCAATGCGTAATATGTAGACACAGGTATTAGAAATTATGTAAGAATAGATTATCCTTATATGAATCTGGTGATAATATAAAAAACTATGTGTACACAGACATATATATATATATATATATATATATATATATATATATATATATATATATATATATATATATATATATATATATATATATATATATATATATAAATAGAGGGCTGATTATCACGCTGTTCTTTTACACAAAACGACTGAATTTTAAAAAGTGAAGATGTTTAGTTGTTTCTCCTCATCATAGAGTCAGCTTTGCGAGTCATGTCCTCTATAGAGTTTCACCAGCTTTCTTAAATTTACAAAGAATGCTTCAGTATTGTAAAATAAAATAGTTTTTTTCTTACTTGCATTTGCTAAAAATTAATTTGGTTTCTCTAGACATTAAACGCCTCTCGCAAGTTACAAATTTACAACGCATAACTTTAATCTGTGGCGTTAAATATCAAACACAAATATCTTGTAAGTAAATATACAGCAGAAATACTGTACGTTAAGAGTAATAATGCGTACGCAGTAATTCATTTGATTAGCTAACCATAGCCACAAGCTCTAATTTGGGCGATATTTCTCGATGCTTCTATTTAAATTTCTTAATGTGTCCTTATCTGGATGGTAGAAGATTTTTAGAAGTAGTGCAGGAAAAGAAACTTGCATTCAAACCTCTTCATTTTCACTTTTAAACCTTAAATGCATTGCATATTATTCAGATGCCAAAAGATAGGAGAATTGCCACCTATCTTCCGATCATATCTCCTGACCAGAACGCTTGTGCGGTAACCATTTAAAATGAAAACGTTTACGTGATCAGAGTAATTAATTTATGAATTATAGTACGAGGGACAGAGAATTTCCTCAATTTGAGCGACTAAGTTTAAGGAAAATGAATCGCACTCATGGCTCTTCGAGCATCTAAGGCCAGCAAGCCTACTCGATAACAAACCTCTCGTTACTAAAATCCGGGTCAGAATGAGATTGTCCACAGAAGGATGATAACTACAGAAAAAAATACAAAAAAAACTGAAATGGTCGATCTGCCACCGTAAACATGACGAATGCGGAGACCAAAATTATCTCATTACTTGACCCTAAAGAGGTAGAGGAAAAAATGAAGGGTCGAGAGACTTGGGGTGTGGGTTGAGGCGGGCAAAAAATCTTTAATATCCTGGACCGCGGAGCAGGGTTTATGAATGTTTTTGGATTGGAAGCGTTAGGCGAGGGCAGGAGAGGGAGAAGTTGATCTGAGGGAGAGGCTAAGGGGAAAGATTTCCTTTGGGGCAGGGAGTGAGTGTTGGGTAAGGTGGGGGAAATTGTTGGAACGTGCGAGGGTTTTGGTTAGGCACAGGTCGCTGCTGCTTTTAGGGTGTTCAGGGTGGTGGGCCTGGAGGAGGAGGGTGGAATTGGAGGAGGAGGGTGGAAGGGACGAGAGAGAGAGAGTGAATGAATGGTTAGTACGATAGGGAAAGGAGCAAAACGAGAGAGGGCGAGATGTCGGCTGGAAGGGAGAGTTGGGAAGGGCGAAAAAACAGAAGAAAAGGGGGAAAAAAGGGGCGCAAATTACCGAAGTTTTCGGGCAGGGGGGATAGCAAGGGGGAGGGGATGCGTGAGAGAAAGAGGGAGGGGGTGGTTCCTCTCGGAAAAGAGTAACGGTGATTGCAATTTTGGGGCGTGAGGCGGGCGAGGTGAGAGGGGGTGAGGGGTCCGAAGAGGTGGGAGCTGGGGAAGAGCGAGGGAGGGGGGATGGGTCGAAGGGAGGAAATTAAGCGAGAGGGTGATGTTTGGGGGATGAGAAGGGGAAGATGGATGAGAGGAAGTGGGAGGAGACGGCTGCGTGGATGGAAGGTATATTGGAGTAACGGAGGGGGAAGAAATCACCGGGGAATGTAAGGCAGGGGATGAAAATGGGAAAGGAATGAAGAAGAAGGCGGGGGAGGACATTCAGATGGCGGCGAGGCGAGGGAAAGCCGTGTGAGTACTGGGGGAGTTAGTTGCGGAGGGATAATAATGAGTGCGTTCACCGATGATATCCTTCTGGGATTGATCAGTTTGGGGACAAAATGATCTGAAGTATGGTAGCGGCTCACATGCCGCTATCTTGCTTCCAAAAAATTATAATACATTTAAGAGGGGATAGAGGGTGGTACAAAATAGAAAACCTAACTCATAATCTTAGATTATCATGCCATTTATTAATGAAAATTAACATATTTAAATTAATAATACTGGTAATGTCTGCCTAACCATCGAAGTTAACTTTCAGAGTTCTACGACTAGAAGACTCTCATTTCAAAGGGTTTCTATATTCAATTGAAGATATTCCATTATAATTAAACATTTTATAATAGTTCATGTAATTTAAAGCCCATCTTCTTGCCCAAAATGTCTCAATTTCTTCCTTCTATCCGGCAAAACATAAAACTCCCCTTGATTTCAGTCCGCATTATCCACATGTACATTTGCACAATACCTCGGAAGCCGCCGCGAAGACATGTGGCGGGGGGTTCTGGAACTTCACCCGTAAAAAAATTTAAAACTTCATACAAAAGCGATAAAAACATTATGTGCACACACAGACATGTATATTCATACAAACTTATTTTGACTTGCATGCAAATAGATACATAAAAGCAAGTAATACACACAAGGGCATGTCTCTTCGAATGCACTACATGTCTTCGGGGCCTATAATCTTGTTTACACTCGTAACAATATTTACTCCGATTTTTTTTACTCTTATAATACCTGATTGTCCAGGGGAAGAACGCATGACGTGGAGTTCATCTATCTTATCATATAATGATGGTGTAACTTGTCTGAATAGTTTGGGGCCATAATAACTCCCTTAGTGCAATAGTTAAACTTGTGTGCTCTGAACCTTGTTAAAAGTCCGATCCTCGCTTTCTTTCTTTGCATCCCAACCGGCTCACAGGCCAATTCGTCTATAAGACCCGTTACGGTCGTCTTTAATCCAAACGATTTTTGACGAGTCCAGCAGAATTTCTCTTAACTGTACTCAATTATTTTAACAATGATTTCTCCCAAGAATTCAAAGCACCTTCGGCGTATTCCAAACTGAACCCAACTAAAGTAAAACTACAACTCCACTTTACTTTTGCGTCACATTTCCCCACCACCGGTCTAGTTTCTTTACGGAGGGTCCGCATGTTCTTCTTCAATGTACCCTCTATGAAAAGTGTGGTTTTAAGACTAACCCATATATCTAAATTGGTCCCACGGTAGTATGCATTGAACCCTCTTTACTCTCATTTATGCCATAACCATCAACTCACTTACTGTAAAATTTACAAACTATGCAATTACTTATCCTCAGTTCTAAAGCCCATTCATTGTATTAATCCGATACATAATCTAAATCGCCAAAGAGTAGCCCGAGTCCTTAGGGGTTCAAATCGACCTGTATACCACCGTGCTATTGGCAAATAATGATGTAAATTCAAAAGCGTGAGCATGTCATTTTTTATATTAAGAATATTATTAGCCTTATTACACTTCCCTGAGTGACATAATTTCCAGAACAGAGGTCAATGTAACTTCCCGAAGTTACATTGACCTATGTTGATCCCAAATATAATAATTATTCAAACCATATTATCACTTTTTCATTGATACCATAGCCTTTCAGCTGGTGCATCGGTATATTGTGATGGACTTTATCAATCTTAATTGAAATTCAAAAATACGGCATCTACTCATGTATTCCTTTCGCGTGATTTAAGATATCGTATATAAAAATAATTAATTGGGTTGGGCGAAATCTGCTCTTCCTAAATCCGAGCTGGTTATAGCATAGTACCTTCCTGCTCTAAAGAAATGTCATAAATTTTCAAACAATATATGTTCAAATATTCGACATGAAATCGATGCAAAAGGTACTTCTGCGATTGGTGGGATTCTCACTATCGCCACCTTTGCAGTAGGATTTGTTTGATAGCTCGCAGTCACGAGGTACTGGGCCTTATTTTTTGACTGACGACTAATACTTTAAAAGTTTTTGCCCTGCTTATTCATGAAATACTTTAGTAATATGTTCTTCTATGCCTGATACTTTTATTAGCTTTGATTCTAAGTAGCAATTTTTCTATTCTTTTCTTAAACATTGCTATGTAACTCATGTTTTTTTGCCCTCACAGTTGTGCAGGCTTGTTTGGTACCCTTATATCATTTGTAGACACTGTGGAAATACTTATTTAAATAATATCCAACTCCGTCTCGATGCCATTTGTGCCCACCCTTCCCTCCGTTATCGAATTTTTTCCCACGGTTTTTACTCTTTCATTTCCGTGCCTAGCATTGACTCTTGTATTTTATTTAATATTTTTTTTTCTTAAAGTTCTTTAAGAATTTTTACAGTTAATAATACAAATTATATCCATTTCTCACAACATGTTTCCTTAATCAACGAGCTTGAAGAATTTTACGTAACCTCCTCTGAAAATAATCCACCTTCTAGAAGCACAGCCAATACAGCCCTCACTAAAATCACAAATCTTTTTTTCCAAAAACTTTCTTCCTTCTAAAATCAAACTGATACCCAGGACGCCCTTCCAAACCTTCAAAACCTGCGTGATAATTCATTAAAAAATATTCTGCAGGTCTAGGTCTCGTTTAAGGCCATGGGTGGTCATTTACTCAGGTGTTAGCGCACCACTTCAGCCTCCCTCATCCCAAAAGTCATTACACAGATTATGAATATCACAAATCGCAATACCATACTTGCTCATACGAAATTCCAAACTTAAAATTTATCCTCTGCAGTCCATTAAGAACAATTAATCTTTCTTCTTATCTGCCCTTGTGCATTGATGACCATCACCACACACTATAAATGAAGCCTAGAAACAAGATGAAATAATACCGAATGACTCCAAAACAAAGTTTCATTATGAAATCATTACTTTTCTGAAAAAACAAATGACCACCATAAGGTTAACAAAGCACGGCGTTTTAGTATGGCTTTGGCCCTTGAGCTACTCAATTTTATAACTCTTCTCAAAATATATTTTCGTACTAACAATAGCCTTCTCATAGGTTTACCTCGCAACTCTCTATGGAAAGGTTTTTGCGCTAATAGATTTTTAAATTTAAACTCTTATTGATTGAATTACTTTACCTGTTGCATACATAAATATCCTTGATCGCCTAGCTTAGATTTCTGACCTCTCCATCAGGTTTGAAACAAAATAACCAACACTGTCCCTGTATAAACTCCTCGCGCCTTCATCCCGCTGACCGAATATTTGCGGCAATTCCTATGAGATGATCCGTGCCAAGTGATCCCATTACAAAATCTCTTTTAGATCTCTCAACTTTTGTCCAAATGATAACACCTTTTCAATGAATGCCATCAAATTATTTCGGTAAAATAGTTTCGCGATTGGAATTGGCGTTCCTCTCTCATCATACACCAAACTTCATCTCGGCCTCACAGAAAAAAGTCAACTCTCTAAAATTAGCTTTAAGAGTAAGTACTGTGTCTTTGAAATCCTCCGCCGAAAAGATTGCATTAATTCTCTTAGTGATATCATTTTCTCTCTCAATATAAGTCCTTTCCTTTCCTTTATTTTGATGATACGTATATTCATCCTGCGAATAACTTTCCAAGATGTAAATATAATTCTCACATTAGACAAATGTATTAACTCAGGAAATGTGAAAAAACGACATTTATTAAATATTAAATACTGGCTTTTACACTTTTGAGGAACCTAATCATCCTCAATTTTAATCTGCGGCATCACGTTCGTAACAAACCTGATGACTTTGGCACTTTTATTTACAAATAACCATTCTTCCCTGGTTGATCTGCCACTTTACCGCGAATTCTTTTCGAATTATGTCAAAAACCTCTAATTAAACTCTTCAAAAATAAACCACCAAATTTTCTATTTTGTATTACTTACTTCATGGCATATTAACTCCTGAAAGATTCTTTACTTCCCTCAAAATAAATAATAATTAAACCTCCAACGATCTATTCTGCTCCCCATTTACCCTTTCCTAAATCATCATACACATTAAGCAACGTCCTCTTTTGACCTCCGGGTAATATGGAAGAATCTTTGCAAAAGGAGGTGTTTTTTATGTGGATGTTGAGGAGTGAATAGCCCCAATAGAAAGAGGGGAAGCTAGCTTTTAATTTACCAATGTAACTTTAACCTCTGCCCCTCTTTCTACATTTGAGAACTCAAACCACTTCTCAACATAAGTACATGCATTCACCGCGCCATATACAACATTTCTTCAGCTTTTCAATCAGTTTTCAAGCCTATGTCATTCTCCAAAATGCTTCCTTCAATGAGTGTTTTTAACCTATCAATTATCACCCCCCTTCCCTCATAAGGAACACCACCACAGTTCCTTAGAGCATACTCGAACCTGGGTTTAAACCTTTCCCACTACAGGGTACACTCCCGCCGACCCCCAAATGCTACCCCTCAAAATCCACTCTCTCTCCTCTCATACACTCCTCTCTTCACCCGTGCTCTCTGCATTATTTATTTCGCTGAAAGAAGGGTTGTTACTACATGATTTCTCAAAAACAAATTATTTTTTTTGTTTTTCTGTATTTTATCACATCTTTTCGTCGGTAAATATCCTTATGATCTCTATTGTGGACATTTTCGTGCTTGTTAGTGTTTACAGACACATTACGGAAATGCATGTAAAGTGGACAAGAACATTTGAATATTTTTTATCTGTTTCCATGCTTATTAAGTACAACTATTTTATCGTGTATTGAGTCTTTACTACCATGCAAATGCAGTTTCAGTAAGAACTTCTTCTTTATTTACTTTTGTACTAAGACATTTACTTCTTTTGCTAAGGAATTTAAGGGAGGCGAATTTGAACAAAAACACTGGTTATAAAATAAATTGAAAGATTGGAAAATGAAAATCTTCTTTCTTAATCCCACCTTCTGCACAAATGCGATTGTACGATTTTCCTTTCAATATAAATACGACTTATGCTGGAGAAATACTGGATGATTGTAGAGATGCCAGACATGGTATTACCGTTTCTCCGTAAAATTAATGACACCATAAAACTTAGTATAAATTGATTTATTTAGCCATTATTTTTTATCGTTAATTGCTCGTGGGACGTTATTAACCGTAAAAAAACTAAAAAAATTTAATAAACAATGCAATCTAAAAAAATAAAATGTACCTTTTTTTAAATTCCCGCCTCCACTACCGTCAATGAGGAAATAATTGCTTGGAATAATATTAGGAAATATACTTTATGATTTTCTTTTAACACGGAAAAAGTGTCCAGTAGCTCTCCTTCAACCTATATGAAAATATGCCATGATGCGTTCTCTCCTAATATGCTGTCTTTTGTGTTATGTGTTTATTTCATGGATAATCTCCTGTGTAACGCAAAATTTTGAGAAGGAAAATAACTTTTACTTCAGCATGACCTTATGAATACCTTCCTGGACACATTAATCTATCGCCTCTATGCATAGATCGCAGGGACTTCTAGTTCGCAATTTCCAAGCTAAGTGATATGTTGGAAAGGTTGAAGGAAAGAAAATTACGATCTAAGATAGGTCGAAGGAAGGGATGAAAGGGCACGTAAATATGGAAGAACGGAGGAAAGTTAGCGCGGGGACGTGAGAACTACTTGAGGGATCGGAGCGACGCTGAAGGGAACATGAGGAAAGCCGTAATGAAATGAAGAAGAGTGGGGTTATCCTGCAGCACGTCGTAATTAAGGGCGACAAAAACGGGGGAATTCCTTGGGCTCTTTTGCTTCTTGAATTAGAGCTTGCCTTGTGAAAGGAATTATTCTTAAATGTTGGGGCCTCTCCTCCTTTGCTTACTTTCTTGCGTATTTTTGTGAAACCAATAATCATCCAATACACAATTATTGTGTTTTTCATTTGAGATATGAATTTTTTTAAATGGTATACACACTCAATGTACAAACTTAGATGATATACATTCACTTGCTCGCATTCTATGATAATGGCTGCATAATAACTATTAAAAATATGAATACCCATTGAAAACATTTTCAATTAATCCATTTCCAAGGGATTAAGTAAATGTTATGGATCTAGCTTGTGAAAACCCAGGGCAACATTTTGAAACACTGTAACCAATTTAATGCATGACATGCCAGTAAAAATTTATAATTTTGCAAAATGCATTTATTTCTCGGTAAAAGCAACTTTATTTTGCCATTGAAATTCTACATAGACAGCTAAAATATATAATGAATGATAATTGGGATCCTAGAGAGAGAGAAATTGATCTAAAAATTCAATAAATTCAAATTTAACATTTAAACTAGTTCTCTAGGTTTTTCGCGATCAGTTTGGGGATAAGGTACAAATGAAATAACAAACTATATATTTTGAAAATACAATAATACTGATAACGAAAGTGGCTTGGGAATTCATAATAACATTTTTTGAAACAAGTTTAACGAGAGTTCACAGAAAGTTTTGATTTTATTAATGTCATACATTTCTAATTGTACACTGTATTAAAGAAGCCATATCACTGTTGTTATAAAACATACCTTTTGACTATGTGCTATTTTTGTAACATGATTGTGACTGCAGACAATCGTAAGGACTATGTAGATCATTTAACATTATTTCTGTACTCAAATAATATCATTTTGATATTTTGGGATAAGACAACTATTGTAACTTTCCTTCAAAAATATTTTCTTCTAACAGTGAATAGCAATCATTCAAAGGACTTTAAAATGAGGAAAACTGATCTACAATGTATGTCCCAAAAGTAGTATGACCTATTTTTTCCCGGATAGACGGACGGACGGGGGCGGTTTCTCTGACTGGGTTTCAGAATGGGAGTCAAGTAAAGGCTGGAGGCCAGTGGCAGTTAGCTCCCAGCCTTTATTGACTGCGGATCATTCTTGTGGGAAACCGCTAAAATGTGATCTCGTTATGATCCGTCATGAACTGGTAATTGGAACAGCACTATGACATCGTTCTTTAAGTGAAACAGCGTAAAACCGGGTAAGAGACTCATGGAATGCTTAAAACAGCTTGTAGTATTAATGCCATGGGTACATGGGGTGTTATTAGGTGGTATAAGTTGCATTGGTATTGTCGAGAAAATGTTGAAATCGCCAAACGTTCAGGACGCCCTTTGACTTCAAAAAATGACAAAAATATTGCAAAAGTGGAGACTTTTTTAGACAGGAATCTTAGATAAAGAGTTCACTTGGTTTTTGATGAACTTAGCATCCCTAAAAGTGATATTCATCGACTTGTTGCATGGGTATGAGAAAGGTGTATGCGAAGTTGGTGCCGCGAGTGCTTCGGATGAATAAAAGAACACGTGGATCTGCCTAGAGCTTCTCGACCATGTCAATGAGGATCCATATTTTTTGACAAACCCCCAACAGAATTCTTCCTCTTCCCCCATCTCAAGTTCGTGTTGAAAGTACGTTATTACGGCTCAGTGGAAGCGCAACAACAAGCTGTGACGAGGGACCTTAGCAGCATTCAGGGCGCCGCCTCCCAGAAGGCATACGAGGTGTGGAAAACCCGTTAGGAGCGTTGTATGGATGTATATGGGTTGCTACTTCGAAAACTTTGTGAGTGAATGTATTAAATTTGGTGTTTATTAAATCAACTCAAACCTACTATACTTGGGATAGACCTAATATTGTCGGAAAAAGTAATGTTACAGGATCACTTAGACAAGGTGCTCATCGGGCATTGAATTAGCATTCTAAGATATATGAAAACTTTTTTCAACCACAAGAATAACTTCCTCATATTATGTACCCAGAATTCCATACCGTAGACTTCTACGAGTTTTTAAAAAAGGGTAGTATTGTTCTCATGGAGAAACATTCTGGCGCAGGCCGAGAGAAGGGGAAGGAGTGCGAGGGGGATGGGTGGCTCGGGGACGGGGTTAGGACATCGTCGGCCGAGAGGAGTGACAGCGCTGAGTAGGAAAAAAATGAGCAGCGCTCGCGCGGCGTCCACAATTCACTTTTCCGGAGGGGGCGTGGCTCTCCGGGTCTGGTAGATGAAGGGGTGGGCCCACGACCGTATTTCTGAATTTCGCGCGCGGGGGATGACATCTTGGAAGAGGAGGCGTGATGGTCGGGCAGAAATTAGACTACAGAGATAGGGAAAGGTGGAGAGGGATAGAATGCACTACCCTCAAAGGGGATAGAGAGGGAAGGGAATTGAATTCACCCAAAGCTGGGGGGCCTGAAGCACCACCGTATTGCATACTTTCTGCTTACATCTTTCTATCTCCTCATCTCTAGATCCTAGAATTCAACCGAGACTAATATATGTTGCTACGAGAGCTATATTTATGTACGAATCAAATAATTCCTCAGCACTTGACTTTAATATTATGAGCAAGTATATAGTTAAGAAATTTAAAAATAAATTTTGAAAGGAGATATAAAGGGTGGTTGAAAGCGTCAAATCTGGCAGCTGGAAATAATATTAGGAAAATGATTTTTCTATCTGAATGAATTTCATGGTATATATAAAATCTGTTAGAGAAGGAGAAAGCTAACTTCGACATAATAGATAGCTTGTCTTAAAAATGTTTAGTATAATAACAATAATACAATATGATATTTAATATAATAAATATTATGTTTTAATAATTTCAACTACAAGCAAGGAAAATATTTAAAACATACATAACGTTCCTTCAAGATACCACATTGATTTGATTGAAAAAGAAATATTATCTCAGAATCAAAAAGGTTATCTTATAAAACGCAAAAATTAGTCGTAAAAATATAATTCACTATACTGAAAGACTATAACGGTTATACCGAATCAACTAATTCTAGATCAATTCCAAGAAATTAATATAAAACCAGTCAACCTTTTTAAACTATTTACTACGAAAAATTTGGCATAATTTCTTTTCAATCACTATGTTGAATACCACTTTGAAATACAAACTACACCCTATGCTTGTATTAACCGATCCGTTTCGCCAGAAATCTCCCGGTAAATTACCATGTCATTGATTTATATCCTAATTTTATTGTTACTTTTACCTTTGTCGTTAAAATCGTTTTAAAAAATCAAGAAGAACCAGAGCCCGATTACAATTCGCTGAGGTGCACCAGAGGCCTCTCGCATGCTATTAGAACTGGCGTCGTCGAAGTTCACCCTATGTTCCAGTTTTGACGCGTTCAACCTAATTTATTGTGCTTTTACTTATTTTGGGAAGTGTCAATTCTTAAATTAGCTTGCAATGGGGAACCACGAAATGAAATGCCTGTTGAAAATCTAAAACATTCGCGTCTGTTTGTCTACCCCACTCCTCCATTAAACGAAAGTCATGTATTGATGGCCCTTATTGAGTCTCGCATGAGCGGATTAATTGAATCCTTGTTAATTTTTACTTATGAAGCTACGTAAGTCTAGATATCCCCTTATCAAACTCAAAATAAAGTGCTCCAAGATTTTGCAGCAAATTGAAGGGAGATAACAGTCTGTAATTACTGGTATCCTCGAATTCACCACTGATAAGAATAACGAGTCTCTTGCTCGGCTTCTGATCTTTTGAAACTTTGAACTCTCCGAAGGATTTGTGAAATATTGCTACGAGAGACGTTATGATATTAGAAGCTCATTGTTTGACCCCGGAGCTGGTAAAATGACTGCACCCATAATTAAATGGCTGTTTAAACTTGATAATTCCTTGTTTATCCGCTGTTATGAGATAAGTCATTACTTGAGTAAGACGAATATCTTGGAAATTTTCAGGGGCAATATTGTTCATGAAAACACTTTCAAAGAATGCCAATCTCCATTCATTCCCATTCATTATTTAGCAAATAATTCCAAATGCAATCGGTGTTGGTGGTCTCGGTTTTATCTTGAATTCTTTTAATTTGCATTTCAAATATTCCCCAAGTTCGTTGAAATTTCACTTGGTGAACTAATGTTCTTTTCGCTTTTTCTTATATATTTTCTAAGATTTTACTTTTTCAAGAATAGCATTAGAGTCACTGATGCTGTCCATTATTTCAATGCAGTGATGATCTGGGGCATAGAGGTCGCAAGGATATCAAGTATGCTGTGATCTCCTATTGGTGATTTATTACTTGTTCTAAAGAGTTCTTTTCATAGGAATAATATTTTCCTAGCTACATTTTAGCCCTCTTAGTCTGCTCAAAACAATACTACCAATTCCAACACATATGGGACGATTAAACAAATGCTTAAGTTTACTGATCCTACGCCTCGGCTTCCTTCACCCCCAAATGCAACTTCTACAAAGAATTCAGAACTTTAGAGGCACGTTACGTGGCCCCGTTGGTTTTTCATGAGCTTAAATTCGCAGCTCGGAGTAACCCACGTCACGTCCTTGCCACCTTCACTGTTTGCGTCATCTGAGGAACTCCACCCTCCGGTACACGCCACGAGAACTATGCTCCAGCATTTGCCTCCCGCTGGTCAGTACGCCGTAAAGGAGAGATGCGGCCGATATTGGAGCTACCTATCATAATGATTACCTTCCCGTAGACTGACGTGTTGGCCAAGGTACATCTAGTCTCTACCTCGGAGTAGAGGTAGAGACTAGAGATACGATTGTGCTCTCATTCGACGTACTTAGTACCTGTTAGAGACGGGAATAGGAACTAACTTCACTGAGTCCAATCCCCGACGCAGAAATATCTTCCCTTTATCTCGATAAACGACCCTCCAGTCGTCCGATCTACGAAAAAGCGACAGCCCTTCATTAGAGCATGGGGCACAAAGTAGGGCAGCGATTGCTCAGCCACTTATAGCATCCGGGGGTACCCGTTCAGACCTATTGGAGAGGTTCTGAATTCTCATCCCGAGCCCTATCCACTTTGAGAGAACCCGTTTCACGCTTAATATTTGAACGGGGTCCTGTACCATCCTCTCAAACAAGGCGTTATGTGCCCTATGAACCGAGCAATCGCCAACATGCTCGATTCTGACAACAGACGGAGCTATTATAATTTTTTGCCCACAAAAGTAAAATCTAACCTAAAATTAGACTAATATTCCAGGAAATAAAAAAATTGACACCTACTGCTTATGTAATCCATTGAATGTATGGAAATATGAGTTACCTTTCCAATCGAGTTGACTGGGGAGAATAAGAAATGTAGTGTTTTTTCGGAAAAAAATCATATATCAATCGCAAATATAACCCCAAATCACAATAACAACCGCAAAACAAAACTAGCATAATCAATATACTTAAGAAATGGCGCACCAATTAAACCATCCTTTCCCTTAATCTGTCTTTATTCCACACACGAGAATATGTAGGCTTTTAGGTACTAAACACACTAAAATAATACAATATAAATAAAATAAATAACATTCAATACTACAGCTATAATTAAGCAAACAGACACAGAAAATACACATGTAGACCGTGGGTGAAAAGCACTCAGATAACAAGTAGTATGTGGGTAGGACACGAGTTTAATTAGAGCACAAAGAGAATTATTGTGGCCCCACAATATTTGTGTAGGTTACACCACAAAGATGAGACTAGGTAGATAGACTTATTTACAGACAGACACAAATTTTCGTTCTTTCCTCGGGCAACCAGGCATAGTATGGAGTCAAATTCATAATAGAAAGGGTAAATAAATTCTAATTATGAGCGAGGACAAGATTAAACGCTGCGTTGACATCTGGTACAATCGTAGGTGAATGCCCAACTGTATATTAGTTTCTAGTGTATTTATTTCCATGTTTATAAGCTAAAATGAGTTTTTTTATGAGTATATAAGTCTTTGTGGGTATGAATTGACATGTTTTTGTTAGTATTACAGGTGGTTTTATTCTGCTTTATGGGTGGTGTCCTCACGGCCTCCGGCATACGTCCTTTCGGCGGCTTGTGAGGTATTGTGTAGATGCATGCATGCAGGCTCCGGAGGAGCTAGCCGGGTTATATACTTTTACTTAAGCAGTGGGTAATGAGTGGTATGGGCTTAAATGCAATTACTGTCCCAAGCCAAAGCGGATAGTTTGAATTCCCAGCCGTAAATAGAAGAACTATTTTTACGGGTGATCTGATACATGACATGTTGAAATGTTAGAACGCCCAAGTAAAAGGAGCATGGATTAACGTTGGGTTGGACTTATTCCAATACTGCGCACCAAATATTTTTGATGTTTTTATAGTCAAACATACCCATGTTCTACTATCGAAAACTTTTTCTACTGCCACAAAAACTCAGAATCCTAGTCTATCACGTCTGGCGCTTCTGTTAGTAAAGTAGTGGGCGTGTTTAGATTCTGCAATGTTGGAAAATTGATAAATCTAGCATTGCAGGCCCACAAACTTTAATTTTATATTCCCATTAGTTGACCTACACAACATTCATTAGAAAGTGCTCAATATTATATCCTTTGATTAAAAAACAACGAGTTTATGTATCAGACGAGCTACTAACTCCGATTCCTCGGAGGTCTCTGTAAAGCTGGCCGATGTAGAGGTTTAATGGCTGCAATTGTGCATTCATGGTCGATAATCTAACATGTGTCACCACATACCCCTGAATTGGCTTACGCGGCATGAATGATTGATCTCCGAGTGATTCAAGGACTTCCGAAATGATAAGAAGACAGGTCTCAGGTTAACTAGGCCGTCCGTCGGATGAGAAGTAAAGCTGCGGACCCCTTGGGGCCTTTCGCGAAGAGTAGGCTAATGCCAACGCCGGGTTTCTCTCCATCCTTCATCATATCCTGCTCATCCCTAATGACCCAAATGGCCTTATCTGTCTGCCGTCTCCCCTAAAATACTACTACTACTACTCCATTTTTTCCAACGTCCACACAATCTTCCCTTTAAACCTTAAACTCTGCTATACGACTTTAAACGAGCCCTCCGTGGTCAATTCGCGGCAAAATGCTATATCTCGTTAAATATTAAGGTTGGACCATCAACTCTGCTTCGTCACGTTTCACTTCTGATAATAACTCTTCATCGTTGGTGCCTAAATGAGTTGTCTTTCTTAGTTTGCAGCAACCTGCATCCCTGACTACCGCCTTTACCGCCTGCGTTGCCTTATAATCCCGCCCGCTTGGTACACACCAAGACGACAAGAATCCAAAATCTCCTTTCCGTTGAAGCCTACCTCGCAAAGGGAATATTATCCACAGTAGGTTTGAACTACCTTGTACAACTATAACCTCCTTCTCGTAGGCTGATGGTTAAACTTTGGCTGTGACCTCGGGGCAGGAGTAGAAGCTGAAAGAAATTCGGTCCGACAACAACTGGAACCTATTTGAGTCGTGGACGGCATTTGACTCCGCATTTGCCATTTCACGCTTGAGCGTAGTAGTAGCACCCTTCTCAAGAGAGAATACCAACTTCTGTATTATAACTAACAGATAAACTATTCTATGTTCGAGTGCAAAAAATCGAGGCCATAAACTTGTATCTTAAAATTAAAAAACTTAACCTGGTCACTGACTACAAATAATAAGTTTGAAAAAACCTCAAAATCACTGGCCCTCGAATGCACTATATAAAACAGTACACAGAGCAAAAATTTTCAAGTAAAATAAAACCGCTAACGAAGAGTTATTACATACCTACAAAGATGAAAAAAAATAACTTTTCACTAAAACAACAATTCTAAGCTATATAGGAAAACTACACTTTTCACTCGCTATATCTAAGAAACTATCAAGCACACCTAAACAAATAAGATACACGCACACATATAAATAGGAAGTGAACTCCTTGCCAATATATTATAGCGTGTATTGAGAAGAAAAACAAATCTACTGGTTCACTGAGGTATTTCAGCACAGGTAGGAAGCAAGCACGTTATGTCGAAACAGGTTTAGGTGTAATCAGGAGTTCGCTAAGACACGGCGTTGTACTTCGAATCCAAACAGAGGGGGATTGATTTACGAGATCTTCGTGATGGCAATAACGGCAGTGAATTAATTTAATTAGTTCATAGTGTATAATTGTCTTTTTATTAGTATTCCCAAATCAACACTAGAAGCATTTCTGTGACGCTTTTCGTTTAGTCGTCCCTCTAAAAAATCTGTCATTCTTTAAAAATTAAATTGGAACAATATCGATGAGAAAAAAAGGAGACAGGATATTTGTTTCAGTAAGAAGGTATTGTGGCAAATATATGGGATCCATCTCAAGAAAACACAGATTAAAGAACTGAACAAATTGTATAAAATGGCCACCAAAATCCTGCAAACCTTTTACAAAAAAATAAAAATCGTTGCACATGTGATACAAGACCCGGGATTGAAACTTTAAAATTGCAAAGACTCAGACCATGATAACAACGTAGGTGATACTGACACCACAAACTAACCGATACCAACGTAGATTGTCTACTATAATTATACCAAACTTGTGGTGTTACACTCGTATAGAGCATATGCCCCCCAATTAAATGGATAGGCCAGATTATTAACCCCCAAAAAGTGGGAATGACTCTTGGATGGATGAATCCAAGCATTTGTTATCCCCCGGCACTTTTTGTGATGAAAGTGCATGAGGGAAACTGCAAGACAGAATGGGTAAGAACTAGTGAAATAGTTTGGAGCAAGTTATATTCCCACTGAACTTACTTCATGGCTGGCATCTTAATGCAATTAGCCTCGTACCCTTTGGCCGAGTAATGGGGTCCCGTTTAAGTAAAATTACAGATGTAATGTAGTTAAACTGTCCATCCTACATGGGGAAAATGCTAACTGGTGAGTAGTTGTTGCGTTGAAAGTGAGCAATGATCTTTTTAATAAGTTTAATGTTTCTTTCCATGGTATTGACAGTGCAGTAAGTACTAAAAATATACTTTTTGTAATGTGCATAAGGATTCTGTATGAATGTTGTCCAATCACCCCCATTCCAAGGATCATTTCAGTGGATTGCGAGGTGCCACATGCATGTGGAAGGATGGATTGAAAAAGGAATGGTGGTAAACCTGACACCCCTTCCACCGATTCTTACGATGGCTAGTGAGATAGGTCATAGATACATATAATGTAGAGATAAAGTGAAAGCAAGATATATTTACTTTTCATTGAAATGTTTTACCAAAATGCGTATCAGTGGCTCGCATTGAATATTTCAATTCTGTAAAACGCTGTAATTTTTTCCGTGAAAATATTTTATGTGCCATATTTGCCTAAATAAATTTGCGATAAATGATGTTTTTGCACCATTTAAATGAGAACAAGATACGGCCAAATTTTTTATTAGATTTTCTGTTAAATTGAGACTTGCGATGCATATTTTAATAAATACGTAATCAAGAGGTATCATTTCGGTAACTTAAATGCAAAGTGACCCAAAAAACATTCCTGTGCATAAGTCTATATCTATCAGTCATTTTCTATACCTTCCGGAGTAGTAATGCACAATTCTAGGTTTGTTTAAGCGGTATTCGATTCTCTTCTTGCAGCAGGAAATTTGGGCTGCGCGAAAGGGATCTATGAATTATCTGTCTATTTTGCGTAAAGGAAAGGGAACGTAAAGGGGCGTGGGTGTTAGAAGGCGAATAAATTGTAAATATTTATCTCTTTTCGTCCGCAAAAATAGATTTTTATTCTGCCCAGCATTTGTTTGCTCATTTGCATGGGAAAAAATAAGCTTCACTTAGAATTGCGCTGTGAGAGAATATATGTGTGAATAAAAGATTTCGATATCGCGTGATTGGTGTAAGTAGGGAATGAAACGAGAAAAGTGACGTTTTTTGTTGTCGTAAAAACTAGCAATGTAGTATAACAATCACATTACATTACTATGAGGTGCCCTTGAACAGGGTTACTATTGAATTGAGAAGGATATTCATTTCAGATTTCTTTCTTAATCCATCCTCTTCTCAGTGGCGTTCTAAGAAAATATGTATAATTACTTCTAGTTCACATGGAATAATCATTATTCTCAATCAGTCATTACCTTTATGCCGTTCAACTTACTCTCGTCAGATTTACTTTATTCAGCCCAAAATTTATATCTTATTCCTATCCCTTCTTCGTTCACCTAACATTCTTTCCTCTGTCACAGTCTTCATTTCATTTCTAATCAAAGTGCTCTTCATTGATCTTTCATGCCTCTCTTTGATTTCTCCTGGCAATTCTTTCTTCTCCTACACGATGCCTAGTACTTTACCTCTTTTGTTTCCATTTAAGTCAGTTTTTCCTTTTTATCCCTCTCCATACTCTCATTTCACGTACGTGCAGTTCTTTTTTCTTTCTTTGAGATACAAACTAACATTGGTCTGATGAAGCTAAACCTTCCGGCCATATTCCTTCCTGATAATTGTTACAACTTATTCCACGAAAATTCTTACTCCCACCTTTCCGTAAACATTGAAGTACGCTTAGTTCCACGAGAATGTTGGTTACACCCACCGTCTTATTTCAATATGAATCACCTTTACCAATAACCTCAAACCTTTACATCTCGCCATCGAGTAAGTCTGGATTTAAGCTATCCTTATCTATGCCATCTTTCTACGTCTAACCTAGCTAATCTTTTCTGTTCCTAACCTTGTTGACCTAATGTCTTTAAATACCAATATCATATTTATTCCTTCCATCTTTTTTGAAACTTCTCTAGCTCAGCTTATATTTCTTAATTGTAGTTACCCTTTTTTATAGATGGTGTCCTGGCACCCTTGTGACGGCTTGCGAGTTGTTTAGAAATAGGTGAATATTACTTCAAAATCAAATTAGTTATCATATTGAAAAAGGGAGTATATTTTCACTCCAATGTAAAACATACAAATGCGTGAACATGAATACATAAATTAGGTATAAGAATTAAACAAAAAAATAAGATGTCCACATTTCACAACAAATTGCGGTCCAAACGATAAGAATCAGTGAAAGAGGTGCAATTATTCACACAGATGAGGACGGTGCCGATTTCATTTATATTTTCTATTTTTAAAAACCATTTAAACATCACCTTCTACTATACTCACTTTACCTTAACGTCTATGGACATGATCCATAGGCAATATGAATTGAGCGGATAAATATATAAAATTATGTAAACTTTTTCAAAAATTATGATACATATCCCACTGTAGCAATTCCCAATGAATTTCATTCTACCTCCAAGTAGTGGTAAAATTAATTTTCCGAGGCATGCGTCTTTCAAAATATCTCCTATCGTTACTGAACGTACGGCGAAAAAGCGATCGATCGAATTCCATCCGGCCGAACGAAGAGCGCTTATGTAAACATATCTAACCACGACCGAATCCATGTAGCCGTAATCATTTTGAGAGACCAATCAGCCCGAAAATCACCGCAGTGAATGACTGGCAAAAGAAAAATGAAGATGGTGGATGTTGTTCAAGGGGAGAGAGCTGCGTGGGAGAGAGAGAGAGAAGGTTGAAGAGGAAGAAAAGCCGGGAGGAATTAGAGGGGAGGAGGGAAGACGTGTGGAAAAAGGGGAGGGAGTGGGAGTAAATTTGAGGGTGGATGACTGGGTGGCGGAAAAGGGGAGGGAGGCTTGGGGGTAAGAGCAAAGAAGGGAGGAGGGAGACTCTAGAAGGTCTCAACGAGCGGATCACAATGGATATCTCCCTGGAAATCAAAACAAACACGCGGGGTATCCGCTTACCATTGGCTGAAGGTTTCGGATGAGGTGGGCGGCTGGTGGGAGTCTGAAAAGGAGGGGATAAAAGAGGGAGTGAGACATAAGCTGGGAAGGGTGGGGAGTAGCAAAGAACATCCTGGTTAGGGTAACGATGTATATCGGGAGGAGTGGGAGGAGGTTCCACGAAGGGAAAACGGGGAAGGAGGACAAAGGAAGGGGCATACTACAGATACACCTCCCTTTCCTTCCCTGAGGCAATCGCAAACACTAACAACATCGATCTTCCTTTCCAGTTTATTCCTGTTGGCCTTCTTTCCGGCAGGAAATTTTCCTTTTTAGTTTTTAAATAACTTTTACACGCAAGCACATGTATGCATGCCTATATGTATACATGTACACACACTTATGTTATAAAATATTATATTTCATTATTATATATACATATATGTGTGTGTATGTATGTATGTGTGTGTATATATATATATATATATATATATATATATATATATATATATATATATATATATATATATATATATGTATATGTATATATATATGTATATGTGTGTGTATGTACTATATATATATATTCACACACATAGGTGTGCGTGTGTGTATGTGTGCATGAATACATATATAGTTGTGGGTCACGGTATGTAGAAGTAAAGCTTTGGACTACTGACCGGAGGGCCCGGGTTTGATTCTCGGGCAAGCCTCTTTGGGCACCAGCAGCTCCACCCAAGCTACGCTATTTTCCGGATACTAGATCTTTCTATATATATATATATATATATGCATGTGTGAGTGAATATTTATGCATAAAATAGACAATTGATATGACGGAGAGAAAAACGAATATTTAGCGTTTCGTGACAGTGATAGAGGGGAGAATGGAGAATGTTAGGCGAACGAGGTAGGGGTAGGAATATCCTGTAGGTTAGGGATGTAGGACGGGATGAAAGGAGGAAGGAAGTACTTGAAGATGTAGAGGGTCTTTTTGTAGAGTAGATGGGTTTTGTTTTGTTAGGAGAAGAAAAATAGTTATCCGGTAGCTTTGTTTAAATACAATATAAACGAAGTTATAAAATGCAAATATCTTTGTTGATATATCTTCTGTCAGTATCTTTCCATTAGTATCTCGGGAGCAGTGGGATTTTGTTTTTCTTACTCCAAATTTTGTCTTCACCAGTTTTTAAGCAGTTTCACTGCTCCCTTCCCTATGTTGCCATTGATATCCTTGCAGTAGCTTTCTATCCACTCTTCCTTGGCCTTTTTGAACTTTCATATGACTTGGTTCCGCGGCTCTTCGTACAGGGATTCCTAAGTTTCATTTCTTGGCTTCTTGTATTTTCTTATTACCTCATAGAGGTGTCGTATTTGAGCTGTTATCCACGGCCGTTTTGTTGGGGCCGTTTTACTCACGAACGTTTCATCTGCTACTTCTTCAATAATATTCTTCATTTCCTTCCATTGTCCTTCTATGCCTGTCGCTTTTATTCCTCCTATTTTTCTATCTATGTAACGTGGTGAGTTTTCCTCTTGCCTACTTTTCCTCCAGTATTTTTGTTTTCCATCTGGGTTCCTGTGTCACTTTCTTAATTTTCTTGTATCGCAGTTGGCTGTCCATGACCACCAGGGTGTGTTCGCTATTTATATTTGCGTCGGGGTAGCTCTTGCATTGCTTAGCTCGGTTTCAGTACATCTTTCTCACGAGGATGTGGTCAATTTGCTATCTTACCCTGTCCCCTGGCATCTTTCAGGTGTATCGTCTTCTACGACATTGCTCAAAGAGAGTGTTCACAACTACTGTGTTCTACTCTTTGCAGAATTCTTTCAATCTTTTTCCACAGGGATTCCGTTTTCCCAATTCGAACTGTCCCACGCTCCTGGCCTTTCGGCCCTCCCCAACCACAGTGTTCCAGTCTCCCATCGCGATTAGGTTCTCCTTCCCTCTTTCTGCTCCTATAACTTCTTCCACTTGTTCGAATACTTCTTCTATATCCTCCCCTGAATAGCTGGATGTTTGCATATACATCTGCACTATCACTGTGTCTATAGGTTCTCCCTCTAACCTTTTCATAAGAATCCCTTCACAGTACTGCCAGCAGGATTTGTCCATCCCTGCCCACTTATTTTTGAGCATCATGCCCACTTGGTAGGTTGCTTTGTTAGAATGGACATAAGAATTATTTATTTAATGATTTTGGGCTCTCCGCTCTCACGGCATATATGAGTACCCGTTATGATAAGAGAGGGAATAAGATAAGCCATCCAACGCAAGATGCAAGATCGTAAGTGAAAATGAAACACTCCAATTCGATGCGAGATGAGTATAAGCGATGGAAACTACAATGCCGGGTACCAAAGAACGCGATGTAAATATAACCTGTGTGCTATAAATTTACCAACGTTGGCCAATGTTAGCAAAACATCGAAGTGATGATGACCGCTCACAATATACCACAATTTCTACTCTGATGGGAATAGACACGTCGCGATGTATGAAGTGACGTTGTCCGTTCGCATCGAATCGTCGATGCGCCGACAGTTGTGTGATTTTCAATTTGAAACCACAGAGGGGAGAATTCGGCTGACAGGGAGGTCACCCACACCCAGGGTAGTGGTCCTGATTTCAGGTGCGTGGTATAGACCTCAAGGAATTGCCATGGGTCCACGGTTCCGCGCGGGGACCTCAGGAGAACGCCACGTATAATAAGTTATGCGATGGCACACTGTCCCTTGGGTAAAGGTGGAAACGTGTGCACTTGGAACAGCTGCAATATTTGATTTAGCCAAAGAAATTTCGTATAATCTTGTGTTATCCTTAAAATTCCAAGGGTATGGAAATAGTCAATATTAAAATGCCATTTTTTAGCGTAACACCAACCTCTATTAATAAATCATGGTTCTAATGTTACTAATTGCCTTTCCCGGATTCACATTTCCTTTTATTTTGAATTATTATTACAAGGCAAAATTTTTTTCGTCCTCAAAGGGCCTAATAACTTCAATAGCAAAAGTAATTTTTTAAATCTTTTATTTTATCAAGTTAAAAAAATAATACCTTTATTATTGTCATCAATAAAACATACTAGGTCATACAGGATTTGAATGGACATAACCTATTTAAGAGTAAAACGATGCACTATGTACTTGTATCTCTACCAACTATAACACTCCCCACACCGTTCTCGTTCAGCAAATTTGCATCCATATTTCTTGCCTCCTTTAGATTTTTCCCATCAGTCCGTTCTCCTCCCCAGCAAACCCTAAAATTTCAATATTTGTTTCATTTCTCTCAATTTCATCTCTTTTTTCCCTCTCTACAAGCATATTTCAATAGCCTATAACGTAGTCATTTAGTCTATCTCCAACGATCATGTTTATGAGATATAAAATATATGACACAGCTCTAATGCAGTAGAAATTACTTCGGGTGTTCTCCATGGAAGTGTTATAGGTCCTTTTTTTTATCGCTCTTTGCACTAAGGACATTAACTCCGAAGTCACTGGCAGGATATGTCATTTTCCACCGATGCAGAGATTTACAAAAATATCCAAATTCCTAAGGATAAAGCAGCTTAATCAGATTACGTAAATGCTACACAACGCTATTGTAACCCTTGAAATCAGATATAAGCTTAAAAGGTGTGCAGCGATGAATATTTGGAAAAAAAGCTAATCCATCCAGAACACCCATTGCATCGGGAACACCAACATGGTATGTAATAACCTAATAAAATACTAAAACGCCACCCTCACTAACGGTACGTCCTCGGTATAACGCATACATGAACAAGCTAACAAAAATTCTGATAGATTTTTTAGAAAAGTACTGGTAAATGCGATGAAAAGTTCAAAAAGAAATGCTAAAAGCTAGCTAGTAAGGCCTCATTAATAATATGCTGCTAGTACTTCATGGTATTCCCTTGAAGTTGGACTGACTGCCAAACTACATCGCGTGTATTCTAGTGGACCGAAATTTGTTGCAGGGAATGATGGTTTTCAGTAAAGGTGTAATGGTCACGTAGAAATAATTGAAACAGCTTACTCGTGAAGGAATTAATTCAATTATTATGTTGTATTCGTTTCCAAAAAACGGAGTGCTTAGTATCACATATTCTTTTTTCTCAGTTAAAAATAAATTCAAATATCTGATGATATGACTTGCTAACAATGGTCCAAAGACCAAAAGAGCTTACGCAGAAGCCGTTACTAGGATAAAGACAAGAAAGAAATATCCTTGGTGTTAACTCTTCAAATATGGAATTTTTCATGAGTTAGCACTTTTCTCATCTTTTTAAAAATGTATCATAGTATATAGCCATATTTTCTATTCCAATACTAACGATGATTATAAATATGAGTGCACTCGATTTAACGGGCGATAGAACACCATGGTGTATATATATGTATACCAAACTTGGACAGCAACAAACAACATAAGAACACATATGGGGAATATATATATACATATATATGTATATATATATATATATATATATATATATATATATATATATATGTATGTATGTATATATATATGTAGAATTATGTATATATATATATATGTAGATATATGTGTATAGATATGTATATATATACATATATATATATATATATATATATATATGTGTATATATATGTATATATATGTGTATATATATATATATATATATATATATATATATATATATATATATATATATATATATATATATATATATATATATATATGTATGTATATATATGTATATATATATATATATACATATATTTATAATTAGGTAATCTACCGGTTAAGGTAGGCTTTTGGATGGACGCAGCATTTAAATAAGTATTTTGTGACTCCTAGCAAAACACTAAATTTAGCATCCTTCTCTACAGCAGGCCCCTCTTCAACTCTGAGTACCTTCTTCCTCCCTTCATCCTGTCCAACATCACTATTATGTTCCTTCCCTTTCCTCGTTTGCCTAACATTCTCCCCTCTATTACAGCCTTCAAAATCCCACTGCTGTCAATACCCCCTTATCCACTTTTCCTGCCCCTCCCCGGACTACAACCTTGACGTGGTGGAAGGGCTTGTGCGTTCTGATGGCCCCTAGAGCTGTGCTGGCGGGAGTAATAATGATTGCTCCTGGTAGGGTCACCCATGCGAGATAGGTCGAAGGTTAGGAGCCAAACGAAGGTAGTCCGCGCAGCGTCTGTTCCACAGTGAGGCGGCTGCAATGGCGTCTGACCCCAGTGGGGCGGCCTGTAAGCGATAGTGTCACGCTAAAACACTTTTGAGGAAGGCAACGGGAAACCACCTCAAGTTTCATTCCCAAGATTAAAATGATGGATATATATATATATATATATATATATATATATATATATATATATATATATATATATATATATATATATATACAAATTATTTATGTATTTTTTTAATATAAATAAATACCGTGAGTCGCGGTAGTCCATGGGGTAGAGCGTTGGACTAGAGACCGGAGGGTCCCGGGTTCGATTCCCGCGCAAGTCTCTGGGCACTTGCAGCTCCACCCAAGCTATGTGATTTTAAGGGAACTAGATCTTCCTGAGAAGGGAACTGGCCCCCCTATCCTGATGTGTGAATTTCACACGCCGTCGGGCTTAGTACTGGTAAAACTCGACCATCACCTACTAAACCGACCTTCGGGTTGATTACTGTATGTATTACTGTGTTTTATTACTGTGTATATATATATATATATATATATATATATATATATATATATATATATATATATATATATATATATATGTGTGTGTGTGTGTATACGAGCATCATCGGACGCAGTAAGCGTAAAATCGAATGTTTCACATGGAAGGGTTACTGGCCAGCTTTTTTTTTATTTTATTCAATAGTGACATCGGGTCTCAGGTTTCCAGTTAACTTTGTCTTTTTGCGCCTCATGAAGATAAAGTATCATTAACTAACCACCCAAATGCAATAAAAAGTGGTACGAGACATCAGAACTAAAATTAAATTTGAATAAATGTGTTCCGATAAACTTTTGCAGGAAAAGTGTTTCATCCGAAAGCACACGATACAGGGAACCAACATAGCATACGTAGAGATGCTTAAATATTTAGTTGTAACGATGGCCACGGATATGTTCTGGGCAATACACATTCGTGAAATTGGCGGGATAGCCAACACACAGTTAGGATTCATAAAAAGTATACTCGGGATTTATACTCAAAGGGTCCCTTAGCATTATTATTTCATGCTGGTTAGGCCCCACCTTGAGTATGTTATCAGTGCATGGAAGCCTGGCGAAGTAAGCTTAAAGCTAGAAATTGATAAAATTCAACGTAAAGCAGCTAAGTTTGTGATAAGTCGTTATAAACAAGGTAGTAGTGTCATGGCAGTATTGGAAGAATATGAATGGGAGTACCATTTGACCGTAGGCTTAAATACAAGTTAAATGTACTGCGTAAATCTGAGTAAGGTTACCTATCTCGGGATATGAAATGCACATTACAGACCCCGATTTAATATGGTAGATCACATCAACATAAAATGAGGGAGATTTATTGAAGGACGAATTTGTTTGAAAATGTTGTTTTTACCTCGTACTATTTGAAATCAACACAAATATGACATCAATCACGTAGGAGATAATGGGAACTTGTTATGTTTATATTTGTCAATATTGTTAATGTTTCTTCTTCAAATTTATTGTTCTTCCAATTGACTTGTATTTTTAACATTTCTACGGCATGATTTGAATACAGGTATCCTGTTATTAAATATTGTTGAATGTGAGTAATTTCTTTCGTGTGTTTAAGTGTTTCCGAGTGATTGATCTAAATAATATTTTTATAGAGGTTACATAAATGCGATTGTTAATACTTGGCTTGTGACCTGACACGCTCTTGCGGTGGCTTGCGGAGTATTGGGTAGAATTAGATTTAAAAGTGCACCTGCGCATATGGGGCTAAGTATCTTAAACAAGGGATGGGATGTGTGCTAAACGGATTATACGGATTAATAAACAAAATAAGTAGGAAGCCATGAATTCCACAAGGAAATTATGTGGAAAAAAGAAATTAGTCAATAGGAATACAGATGGAGGAACGGAGGGTGAAAGGCGGGAATTGTACAATATACTATATAGTAATTGGAGAATTTCTTTGCTACGGAAAATGTTACAATTCATTTTTTTCCTACTGAGGTAAGGGTTATCCTACAAAAGACCACCTTATTATTAATAGACATACATATGATGGGAAGTGGAGGAATATTAAATGTAGAATCATCTAATTATATTGTATGTAAACAAGTAGCTAATGTTGAAATTAGTGTAACCAGTAAAAGAATGGAGAAGAACTCAAATGCCTATTTAGAAAAACGTCGGGTTGGAGGTGAAGGAAAGATGGTTCCTCTTATGCTATAGAAATAACTAATTCTCAAGTAGGAAGGGGCATAAGGTACGGCTGGGATGTCCTTTAATACTCCGTTGGCTTTAAGGGAGCACTGGACAGATTAAATGGAAAAATTAATGGAAATTTTGCGAGACTGGGAGTAAACAGGATTAGTAGACGACTTACTCGTATACTGAATCCGTACGTGCCGCAGGCAGTGGCTTGGCTAGCAGCTGAAGATTCGAAATTTATGGTTAGAACAAATTTCGTATACCCCACATTCCGTTGGAATATCTACTTTATCCATGGTTGTCCCAAGTATATCTTTTAGTGTGGATATTTTATAAAATTCAGTTTTACTTTCCTTTTGGGAAACAGGCTATAAATTTATAGTGATATTCCACCAACTAAAGGTCCTATGAGATTGTGCTTTTTTGTGTGGACAGGAATAGAGAGAAAGTGGATATTTTTAAAATTGTTAAATTCACTGGATGAAAATATAAACATGCAATTAAATAAATAACATTAAATTAAATTGATAGAGATAGTTTGGAAGCTCTTTCTAATTTAGATTTATGTAAAAAATTATTGATTGGAAGTTTATTTTCTCCACAATTGTGCTAAACCGTCCAAGTGATACACCATAATGCGAGACACCTCATATCATAAAGAATGGCCGTCTTTCACTCAATGATACACAGATTATGCGGAATTCCAATGTAAATTTTAAACAGATACAAATAACTCCAAAGCATTAATAATAGTAGAAACATTGGATCACATGCACATTTAATCGACGCGCTAAACTGACGGAAATACGAGTACTCACGCATGTTTCTGCCATTCTCTCATGAGATCTTATTCAGGATATGTATACAGCGTAATTATTATTTACTTAAAGGCCATATATTTTTTTGCCCAATAAAGACCTCTATCTATATTTACGACCTCAGAAGTAGGTTGTAAAGGAAAAACAAGGATTTTAATGTATTTAATATTGCAGATTAATGAGGTAAATGCTTGGATAAATATTAAATGCTCAAATGAACAAGATATTTTGAAAATAAAAAAAATATATTTTCAATAGATTGAAGCCAACTTCTACCGATAATCAACAGTATAATCCCTTGTGCCAATACGTTAACCTTAAATAAGAATAATAGTATGTAACTATCCATGGCTTTAAATTCGTAGAACTACTTTTTCTCAAACAATGAGGTGACACATCGCAGTTGGACCACTATCTTTGGGCCTTATAATCTGAAACCCTATGGCACACGTATAGAAACCGGTGTGGACCACATAGAGTCAGGAGACATATGAAATATATACTTAAGAACCGGCATATTATTCCTGGGCGATACAATCTCATAAATAAAAACACTTTTTGTTTGTATCTTCCATGAAACTGAAATTTACGTAGAATTAACGTGTGTGGCTTTTTTCAGAGCAAATATTCCAAGAAAGGCAGTGATGCTTTGCTTTGAAATATGTTTTGCTTTAGGAAATGAAATGTATTGTCATTTTTCCGGCTTTCAAAAGAATTTTATTCTGTTTAAAAATTTTGATTTAAAAGTTGAAAAATATTTTCAACATTAATTTAACTACACCAACCATTTTAATATATATTTTAACCTGTGATATTCTAGTATCAATTTTTCTTAAGGGAACAGAATTCACATAGCTTTGGTACTAACATATCAATTCCATACGAATGCGGCATGTTTAATTACTTTCTATTCTCTCTCTATATATTTTAGAAGTCTCTGTTTTACGTCAAAAAATGGATGATTTGTTTAAAACGCTAACAGCTCATGTAGTTACAGTAAAACTCGCATAAAACGAATTTAAGGGGACGGGAATTTTACTTCGTTATTAATGGGAATAGGTTGAGCCCGGATAAACATGTCAGCGTGTAAATCTGGTGACTAGTTGAGAACTATGCCATAACACACCATTTTAGTATTTTCTACGAAAATATAAGAAATAAATGAAAAAACACGTCCTGCAACGCTATTGTGAGGCCAAAAACACTGAGCGGTTGCAAGTAAGAATTACCACTGAGCTCACACTTTTTCCTACCTCTTTTAATACACGCATCTCAACATAAGAGCTCATACCCCACGAAATCGACCACCTATGAGGTTAATCGTTCACCACCGCGGTGATAGGGTCAAGATATTATCTTGGGTTCAGTCTATTAAAAATCACACAATAGGAAAAAATCCCTATCCGACTCTTATAATCACTGTAAGACCTTTTAAAAACATGCACAAGAATGCTAAGATTTAATAAAAGAATATGGCGAAGAAATACGATATCTCATCGTCTACTCACTTTTCTACCGTTTTTGCTCAAAGAGATTAGATTAAAAAGAGCTGCAGCTGAGGGCAACATAAAAAGTTAAAAAATAAATTGGCAAAGAATGAGAAATTAGAGAATTTCTTTACGGAATGGTTTTATAAAGCTAGAGCCCATGACTTCCATCTCAGTGAAAAGCATCTTAAAGAAGAAGCGAATAAATTATCTAAACGATCTCATTTCTGTGGGTTTTCAACTACCAATGAATGGCTGGATCGATTTAGATGCAGATGGATTGGGGTTAAAACGCAATAAAGAACGGGCCACTGTTCTTCTACATATGCTGCAATATAGACGAATCAAAGAAGTTAAAGACCACCAACATTGGGATATTCGTCAAACGAAGGAGCTTAAGGTATATACAACATTTTTCTTACGAGCGATTGTATACGCACCAAAATAAATTATCCCCAGAGAATACTGGACATAAATGCCATTTAAATTACTACGGGAACATTTTACGTCTCGGCCGTACCTTCTTCTAGATGACCAATGCTGTGATTAATATAATCCGCAGCTGTAGATTTCAAAATTAATTTTCAATTTAAAGAGGGTAGTGATTGAATATTGATTTCCAATGCGATACATATGAGCCTAATTATCACACATATCTCGTCAAAGATGTCAGTATCAAGAAATAAAAATATAAGGTCATGGTTTTAAATGGAAGTTGACAGAAAAAGATGGGATCCCGGAGCTTAACCTCTCAAAAGCTGGCGTTTAACGGAGACTTCGGGGTTCTCCTGAGAGGTGTCAATTCTCAAGAGTGCTTTCAAGAGGTTTAAAAGGAAGAGGGCGCTAAAGTGTGCACGTAAGGGGATGAGGGCTCCAGATAAGGACGGAGATAACACTCGGTGGCGAGACAAATGAAACTGCACAGCGAGAGTGAGAGAAAGAGAGATAGAAAGGGAAAAGCGGCTGAAATAAAGGCAAATGGGTCGGTAAGGAAGATAAGGGAGCAATGGAAGGGATTACGCTGATAGCGGGAGAATGAGGGAAGGTCAGGACAGATATCTGTGAGAGAAAGGAAAGAGGGAAATTGCGCAGGGGGCTTGAAAACGTAAAGAGCTCTTTGAAACACTGACAAAGGCGAAAGAAAGTGTGTAAAACTGAGGGAGGACGTTGATTCAATGGACCGGCTTATGCAGATAGGAGGGTGTGGACGAGAAAAAATTTGCACAAGAGCGTAGCCATTCATATGGTAAACCAGGTTGAGGAGGAAATAAAATATTTAAAAAGAGCCGCAGAGGTATATTTATTAAAAACGAATATGAATAAGTTGGATCTTCCAGTAATAAAATTGTTATACATACACACACATTATTTAAACACCGAAGTAAATCACTCATTGGATTATTATCACAAAGCGTGACTAATATCTACTTAATAAATTAGTTAGAGATTTTATTGCAAAAAATTTACTAAACTAGGATGTCGTTTATTGAAAATGTTTACAAAAACAAACATAAAACCAATGGATAATTTCTACAAGATAATAGATGTTTTTTAACCCCCGCATATGCCTCGCGCGCAGGTATATTCCGCGAAATTGGTTTTTTAAATAAAAAAATGAGAATTAACCATCGAGATGATATCTCAAAACCTTTGTACACAATTTCCTCAATAATTACATTACTTTAGATAAAGTAAAACAACGGCATATTTGGTTATCATTTACCCCACCGTATTTACGAAATAGATGCTGTTTAAATTTGATCTATTCATCAGCAACTCTCATCAAAAAGTCTTATTTGGAAAATTATGTATATTTAAAAAATACGATAAACCCTATTTGAAAATATGTATCGTTTGCTGACAGCCTCCAAAAATTATCAAGAGTTAAAGATTATACTAGGTTTATACACGATTCATGTGATTAATGAGAAATAAAGAGGTCATCACTCGATTGCTAAGTCAAAGGGCGTGTGCGGTTACGGGAAAGCGATAAAAGAACTCGGAAAAGTTCAAACAAGAGGAAATCATTTTGAAAAACGAACCCGCAGCGCAATTGCTCAACGATTATGCCTCAAGTGTTTCGAGATTGAAATTGTTCCCCGGTCCCACCGTAATGGGGGCGACAAAATGACCAAGAGGCAAAAAGTGCAAAAGTTCGGAGGAAAAGGTGAGAGGTCCGACAGGGCATTCACGTAGGGTTTGCACTTGGACGATGGAGCGAAATGAGGGCATGGCGGAAAGGAAGGAGTGTGGGGATGAAAGTTATAGGAGAGGAAGGATAAAAGAAGCGTAACGCTGAAGTTGGAGAAGGTAAAGTCAGTCGCGCGGGGGATGAGTTTATTAGACCGGCGAAGGAAGGAGGGTTAGGTTAGCGCGGGTGGGGAACAGGTGGAAGGGGCGAGGGTGGGAGAGGGAGGAGCGAAAGGGCTGAACCCCGCGCCCCTATAACGAAGGGGGCAAAGGGATACTCACAAAGGGTGGGAAGTTGCCTAAAAAGGGCAAAAGTGAAAGGAGAGGGGAGGGTGGAGCTTTTAAAAGAGACTGGGGGAGTCGATAAGGGTAACCCTCCATATCTTCCTATTTGACGAAGCCGAGGATCTTGAAAGAGAAAAAGGGAGATTGAGTTAAGGGAAGAGATAAAGGGGCGGTAGGATGGGGTAGGGGAATAAAGGGCTCGCAAAGGAAAGGAAGGGGGTGGCGAGATACACAGAGAGAGGGGGATAGGTTGAAAGCCACGGAGACTAATCAAAGCTACGCAGTTATCCGTGGAAGTTCAGACGGTGGGGTAGGACTTGGCGTACAAGGAAGGTAGCACGGGATAAGCCAGGGATGGAAGGGTGAGAGATGAAACAGAGAGAAACGCCAGCGGACCTCATTCCACATCAAATATAAACTGTCAATGGCACCAAAAGGTTGATTTTATTCCAAACGTACACGGGTGAAACCGTATAAAAAATATTCTGTATCATTGAAAATAAAAAAATGACAAATACTACTACCGCACCTGTATTTACATATTCCGATTCACACACAAAAATTCATGCGAGAGCATTGTTAAGATTGATATTTGATTATTTTTAGAAACTTTTGTGCGTAGGCTTTTCAGATGAAAAAGCGAATTGACCCTTAATATTATTTACACAATGATTTCGATTCATTAAGTGAATTTCGTTTCTAAATATGCATCTTCCTATTTTTTGGTGCATGGAGTGTCAGATCTATGCGTAATTCCTTTCTACCAGCCACAATAAAGACCTAAACGTTCATTTTCTTTCACTTCCTACCAGCCCCACTAATATTGTTCTTTATCTTACGGCGTTTAGTGTTGATAGCCTTTGATTGTATTCTCCATCTACTTTTCTGGTATTAGTTGAATTCCTCACAAACGCTGAAACCTCTGCCCCTACCAAACGAAAAAAAATATCGCTTAACTTTATTATTATCGCTTAAATTTATTAATGAAAAATTACATAAACGGAGGTTTTCTACACCTAAAAAAAACCCTGCACGTAAAGGAATAGACAATGTCACGCATAAAACACAACTACAGGGAAAAAATATCGACATAAAATGAACTAGTAACCACTAATCGTACTTGAGGGGAATTTTTATGGTTACACAACCATTTTTATTAAAGCCATTCTAGTGAGAAGTGCTAGTTTTGTCTTGAAAGATCTATCCTTTCATATTCCATACTGGTCTTCGATCAATAAATCCTGGCTGTCGATACGTTCCATTATAGTTTTGATGAACAAGTTCCAGAGCTTATATGAAATAATATCAGCTAGATTGGTCAGTAAATATTGGGTTTTTACCTGTCATTGCTCTGAGATACATGTTTATCGTTTGCTCATTTCCAATTATAACAGAATTTCATGTTTTTACTTTAACTATATTCACAGAAAGTTGTTTAACTAATAATTTTTGCAAAAAGAAAATGTACTAATATCTTGCCACGAGTCAAGCAAAATGGATTTGCAAAAATATTTATAAATGGTAATGTTACCAAGCATAAATCCTTAAAGAAAAACAGAATTTTTTAATTTTTTTGGGGCAGAAATATTTCAGAATACTGTAAACGAGACATGTGACCATTGATATGAACACAGGATAGAAGGAAATAACGAAATAGAGAGGTCACCCTTTACAGAAGGTTATAGCTCCCTTTCCCATCCAACATTAAACACACAACGCAATGGATCTTTCCTAAAGGAAAGAGGCTTGCTTCATCTCCAGTCTGAGTAAATAAACTCTAAGTAAAGAGCAGAGCGAATTTGCTTCAAAGTTTATTTAATCAATCTATCAAATATTTACTCCAAGATAAAGTACATAGGAAAATGTATTTGGCAACGGTCTCAAATGATGCGATAAATGTGTCCTATATTTAAGGCTCCAGTAATCTTTCATATAATAATCCAAAAAGAAGCCAAAGGACTACTTGTAACTGTTTTTTGCCTTAACCGTATTCCTAACAAAAAATTTCCAGGAAATTATTATCTACATCTATATAATGGCCTGCAAGCCACCGCAAAGGCATATGGCGGAGGGCGCTAAGTTACCATCCATCTATGCAAATTTATAAAATCCATCGATAGAAATTATTTCGATCATGCACTCGGACAAAGTCAGTCAAAACGAAAGAAGCTACTTGCAACATTATGTAATGACAGAATAATCCCCAAATTATTCGGGCACAATGTTATAAAAAAGGGTCTAATGAAGATTCAAGTATGATATATTTAAGATGGTAAACACACAAAATATCAACAAAATATGTATATCACCTGCATTAATTACCCAAATATGCCAAGCTGCATGCCCTATGGCTGCAATCAGCAAAATATGTTTATCTGAACACGACCAAATAAAAAGGTAGTAGCCATCCCATTCCGGAAATAAATTAAAGAAACAGTCAAAAAGACTGTTCAAATTTTATCTCTCGTTATTTATAGATAATATTATGCAAATGAATTCCTTATAGTCATGATTATATATCTGATTGTAATTTATAAAATAGGATTTAGTGACGTCAGAAGAGAAGTGTAGATTTATACTGTTAACCTGCTTTGTGTAGAAAGTATCCATGCACTAAAAAAGTAGATGAAAAGGGACGTAGAAGGATTGTATTGTCGACTACTTAACCACTTTATTACTTACTCATAAATTGGTGTGAAAAAAATTGGTAGTCGTGAATTATTTAAACAAAATCACATTCAAAAAACAATGCGCTTTGGGAATATAGTTTCTTACAATAAAAATGAATGGCTTTGATGTTGTATTCAACGAAAATGTGAAAAAATTTTAGTTTCTTTACAGATCCGAAGTAAAAAAAATACTTGGGTGTAATAGCTCAGACAGATGCTTACCAATAAATAATTATTTCTTTTTCAAAACTAATGTTTTTGTTTGTCTTTTTTTAAAACAACTTCATTGCTCACAATTATCAAACCATAAAGCCTTATGACGGAGGAAATAAGATTAACCCTTAAAAATATGAATTAAGTATTCAGGTATCATGGCGGTTTTGTTACTGTCAACCTTTTTTTCCATCAGAGCTCAAGACGAAATAATATAAGAGGAATAATTGCATCCCTCTTTGTGGTTGGGTAAGATGAAATATTGTGATAAATAAAGTGGTGTAAGGCATGATCGCTCTGGAAAAAAACCGCCTTTCCCGGGGTGAAAAACTAATACCGACTACCACCCTAGTCTTTTCCTACCTTCCATTCTTAGCCCCGTGCCCTCTTTGTCGAGAGACAGGTTGAGTTACCCAATCTTACGGCGCGCGATCTTATCGCGGGGCGAAAAAAATTCACCGGCCTTCCAGCCACCCACGCAAAAGAAGCTCATCCCATCAATCCTCGCTCACGGAGTTTAGGATGGGGATCTTCCCCTCCAACGATTCCGATTTCACCCACCCGTCCATCCTTCCGCCATAGATCTCACCCACTGCGAAGAACGTCTTGGAGTCATAAGGGAAAGCTTTTCCTTGCAGTAGACCAAAACTCCAATTTTTTGTAAATATCGGAATTCAAACTAAGTAAAAAAATAAACTTTACGATAGCTGGGATGTGTAAAATAGTTATAATTTAAAATGTTTCCCTCTTTGTGAAATTTTGATAGTATTTAGTCAAATAAATGCGAATGAAACAAAAAAATACGTTAGTTTTTGGGGGGTCTCGTTCAATTTTTAATGCTCTTAAACTTATTTCATCAGTATATATTAATGAAGAGAAAATAAGCAATCCATCTTTACTTCACTTAAGTAGATTTATTGCTAAGTATGCTCGCGAAAGATAACCAATATATGCCACATTTCAGACCATGCAGAGTCATTTGTCCTGTAAAATTGGCATATTGGGCCAATGTACCTTGACTTGAGGTAGCCTCCACCTGCCGCTAGCAAATGCGCGAAGAGGACCGACGCAGGAGGGCTCATTGCCGCAGTTCCCCGAGGTTATTCGATAGCTCACTTGACATAGGAGGTGCGGAGGAATCCAATTACGTCATAAGATCTTCTTAGATCCGCCACGTTGCTGAGAGGGAAGAGATGCGCGAACCCGAAAGATGAATTTGGCGGTGAGGGTATCCGGCGTGGAGTTCAGGGGAGCGAAGGGAGGTGTGAGATGTCAGGAACCAAGCAGTTTGAGGGAGGGATATATATATAGCTCGGGATGTGCACTGTCGGATTGTGGGATAAAAAATATCAACGACATTGGATCTTCATAAGGATATTGGTGAGGTTATGGTTGGTATCGTCGAGATGCCGCCGAAGGACTAGCCAATAATGGTGAAGGTAAAAGCATTCCCATGATTTTGCAACAAATAATCCTTACCATGCTCCCCTACAAAACTGGAAAAATTACATGTGGTAGTATGTTAAAGAAACAGACACGAAAAAGGAAGTAGCCAAGTGCGTATTAAATTCTTCTCGCTATAGAGATATTTACCATCATAAAAAAATATTGAGCCAGAAAAAACATCCCCAATGAGTTTACACTATTGTTTTACTTTGTTTTCTACTGTGAAAGGAGTATATTTTATTTTGAAACAGAAATATTCTATGTGTTTGTCGGTCGATTTGATATTGCGTATTGTTATTTTATAATTAAAACCTTTTCAAAACCGTCAAATTCTTGAACCATATGGCATGATATCGCTCTCATAATTAATCCACAATATATGGTCCCATTTATCAATATAGAATACGACATATAACAGCCTGAATAATATGCTCCTAAAACCATTTTATGAGAACGCTGTAAGATAGAAAAGTTTTTTTTGATTTAGGTTTTAGCAAAAAACTTAACCAAGTGAACTTAATCAAGAGTCTATGTTAACTTTTGAACAGATATAGTAAATTAAACAGAAGGGAATAAATATGACTATTAAAAACTTATATTAGGGATCTCCAGCATAATAGGATTAATAAAAATGCAGAACTAGAAAGTAAGATGAGAAAACCTAAAGTTAAGGTCATGCTACTTGAAGTCATCACCACTTACGCCCGAGATAGAAAATGTATAACCACACGTAATATCACCTATGCGGAGAGAATGGTGATAGAGGGAGCTTGAAAACACAGCAATTAACGGTTATAGAGCTTTTTAGCATACCGTACGTTAGTTGTTATTTCAGACTTACTTTGATATACGGGAAGGGATTGGCCAATGAGCTCTGTGATATCAGTTGAAAATGCATGCATACAAATGAAACCATTTGTCTCTATAGTTTTCAGATGGCATTCGACATTCTTGTCAGTTTAAGAGTAATTATCCGGCATTGTGGACGGTTATACTCACGAATCCGAACATTGTCAATGAAAGGATACATTCAAATTATACTGGATTTACAAGCCGATGTAAGAAATTTCAAGAAATATCCAGAATTTGGGGAAAGGAATATCTAGTGAAAGCTGCATTTTTAGATTAAAAGAAAACCATCGGTGAAGTCCTTAATGATAAATAAATAGACAGATAATATTTTAGTATTGGAAAATATAGAAAGATAATATTTTAGTATTGGAAAAGGAAAAATGGTATCAGGTACTTTATATCTAACCGTAAACGAAGAATACTCGTCGCTGGGTTGAATTGATTTGATATTGGATAGTTATATCGTGCTAAACCCGATAGTATATTTTTATTCAAAATGCGCGAAAAAAATGCTTAAGTGAAAAATCTCAGGAAAGTGTAATTGGACCATTACTATTTTTATATTACATCCATGACTTTAGCTCAAGCTTTCGTAGTAGCCTTGGATTAATGGCCGACGACCAGGAGGTATACAAGAAAATAAGGACCAAAGCAGATAGCGAGCTACTCTCTAGCGCTTAAAACTACGAGATTGCAATTTTTTCTTGATAATTATCTGAATTCTTAAAATAAATTGGGTGAATCAGGAATTTACTTGCGTTTTCATGAAACTAAAATTCTAGTACCACTTTGAGATAGCGAGATTTTGACGGTTGAGTGGTAAGACTTTTGTCGGATGTCCTAAAACCTCTTCCACCATTTTACGAATCATATTTAAATTTATGTTTGATTTCAACTGATGAAACACTTTAAAATACGTTTTTGGTACGAATATAATTGCCGAAATGTTCATTAGTCAAATATTACATCAGTAGCAAGATATTAATCATTTTCATACTCCTTAGTTCACACAAATGATTTGCTTATCAATGCTTATCAGTAGGTGACTTCACTATGCCATGATTCATCCAAATAAAATGTATGCATATAGTATAGTTAATTATTTCATAGACGCTATAGGTTGTGAGGAGCATTCTTGTTATCTCCAACCCTACATCTACATAATGCCCCGCAAGCCGCCGCAAGGGCGTGTGATGGGGGTGTGACCCTACAGTTCCTATATCATATTTTGCCCGCGGGAAGGAGTACTTGAGTCTGAAATTCTGGTGCCCTATCCTAGAATTTAATGCTGATGTTGCAAATTACTAACACATCTTAGATTGGGATCAGTTAACGAGATCTCGCCACTGAAACAAGCCACTCTGAATTCAATTAATAAGTTTAACCTTGCATCAATCGTCCTAGCTCTAATCATTCTCAACCCAACGCTAGGAGTATTTCTCTGACGCTTTTAATTTTATCGTAACAGTTTTTAGCAACACCTGCCCTGCGCTGATACTTCTAGATTCCCCAAATTTGGCAATTTCCATTCTGATCTCACATAGCATATTAATATTATAGATGGAGCCTCACTAGAGGATGGTAGCAAAGTTTCTTGGCCATATGCCTCCAGCCAAAAATGCGTCTAATGAATCCTATTTGTTCTTTATTTGTCCACACATTTGAAGTATCTGTGAGCCCCATGAAAAACCATCATTTATACCTAGTAACCTTTCCGTACCAACTACAACTGGTCAACTGCAGCAAGTACTAGGTAAACAAATCTAGCTGATATTTTAAATAAGTTTACCACTGAGCATCTGTTATGATTTGGTGTCGATCATCACTTTATTCTAAACTTTCAAATACAATCTAGATTCTTTGGCAGTATTCCTAGATCCTCCTCCACAGAAATCCTCACGTAAATCCCCGAGTCAATCGCGTACTATCTTACTTCTCTTCGCGGTTCAGATTGTGAACCAAGATCAAGAAAAGCAAGGGACCGATTACGCTTCCTGATTACATGATTGAGGCATAAGAGAAGATAGGGTATACGATACAGGAGCATATAAGGAGAACTAATTATAGTAAATAGGCAGGAGAGTGGAACAACCAGTGAGTATTCACTTTTCAAGTATTCCGCCGTCCCTTTGAATAAAAATTCTGATCAAAATGATGGAAAGTACAAGGAACGGTCAAACATAGCAATTGAGAATGAGTAGGCAAAAATAATGCCAAGTCTATTTAGAATCGGGAAAGTAAATCACAGAGAATCTCCAAATCAGTAATCAATTGCCCGAGTTTTAAAAACAATATAACTGACTTTTTATACACATTCACTTGTACACTTCTTTACGTTTGCATAAAAAGTATCGATAACAATTTTTTCCTGTCGTGTGCGTTAATTGCTGAATTCAGACCTTTGGTTAAGTGTGCGCATATCACAAAAGTTCATTGACTGCCCAAGCGGGCTAGTAAAAACCGTCCCGGTGAGTGAAGTCCCACCTTTACCGGTCATTGTACATAAGAAACGTATGGCATTGAAGAAAGAAACATGGCTGAGGTGGAAGTGCGGTTTGCGGGAAAGTGAAACTTAAAACTAAGAATAAAATATGAATTCTTAATCAAACAAGAAAGGAAAGCCGACAGGGAACGGCTTTTTACAAAAGAGAAAAAAAGTACGTCACTAACAGCACTAACTGCCCACCGGCACACACTGAGCATAGAGCGTTACAAAATGACAATGTACACCATTATCACTGAAAATTTGATGATGCGGAAGATTTGGGCAAAACTCGTCTCGAAGGTCTTGACGGGAGACCAAAAGCAGAGGCGAGGGTCTACTAGCGAAGACATTCCGAAACGACATCGTGACGATTCCCCAGCCCCCTTACAGCCGCTACTGGACACCAGCAGTTTATTTCTTATCAGTAAAAGGGAAATTCTCCCTCATAGGACATCACCATGGGATCCTGTGCCGTCAAATAAGCTTGCAAGTGTACCCTTAAGGTCCTTCCAGAGTCCACCTACGAGGCAGCCTTCGAATCGTGGCAAAGGAGCTGGCAACAGTGTCTCCGCGCCCAAGGGATGTACTTTGAGAATAATAGATGTACTTTGAGAATAATAGATGTACTTTGAAAATATTGAGGCAATGTAGTAATATCTGAAATTTACATATTTTTTTGAAATTTTTCCCGAAACTTTAATACGAACTTTACATGTACCCCGTGAGTCACAGAAAATGTGTTGCAGGGGAAGAGTGTACGGCAGGGGATTAAAGCACCAGGTGAGATAAGTTAGGGATAAGGTAGAGGACGCGTGTCAAAATGGTTAGGAAAAGGAAAAAAAATATTGACTCATTACCCGAATCACATTCAAGAATTTTCTCATAAGAACAAAAGTATCGACGCCGATATAATTACAGAAAACAAGAGCTATTAGACTGGGGGACGGGGAGAGCTAGTAGACTGGGGGTTTAGAAGGCTTAATCGGTAACCGGACATCTCACAGACCGTGTGTCGCATAGCAAACGAAGAGGCGAAACAGGAAGTGTGTGACAAGTAACGATAAGACAAAGCTGCTCATCTGTTTACGACAGAAACAAATAATTTCAGCAACGGAAGAGCTAGATACAGGAGTGACATTTGGTGAATTTCCCAATTCATTGAATTAATTCGCTGATATTCAATAGTAGCAAGGTAATCAGACAGAAGTGCTTAATCATTGCTTATAAACTGCGTTTTGATACAGATACGCGATAGAGATGGTTGCCGTGTAATAATAAATGCGAGCCTCAAGAAAAGCGTCCAGTACCAAATTTATTTCCTTATTGTCTTAAGTCGCCAAGTAACCAGATCAGCTTGCCTAGCACACATGAGTGTGGGGTAGTTAATATTGCTATAGTACAGAGAATCAATGAAACTCATGCATATGGGTGTTTTGAGCGAAGAGGTGGCAAGGCTGATGACCGGTGACCTAATACCCCCTGACACACGTGCTTGTGGGGTAATTTCTAGGTGCAGATATATATCTGCACCTAGAAATGCATCCTATATGTTGATGCCTACTTTCTTATTTTTTAGGATTCTGCAGTTCAACATAAGGATGAATAAATTAATTTCTATGATAATTTAGTACACGTCTTCGGAACATTACACGTCAAGCAATGTTTTCATGTGAGTTCCTCCTTTCTGTAAAGAATTATAAATTTTAACTGTGTTTTCCTAATTTCAGTGGATGCTTTTGAATACGGTGATAAATTCCAAATCATGGTCTAAGTTTCATTAGTGGCAGGGGAGTAATATAGAAATATTAGCAAAATGTTATTATTTATTATTAAAGAAGACATTGTAAAAAGCAAAATAAGATTAGTTATAACTTCAATGCAACAAAGAATGCCATTTAGTTTGTTAACACTCATTATTGTTATTAGATGACTGCCTATTGGCACGGAACATATTCAATTGAAAACTTTGCCATCAAAAGATATTTAGAAAAATACATAATATAAGTTACTACGATGGACTGCCTTCCTGAGTCTCTATTGTCATATTTTAAGTCATTTTTTAATTTAATAGCTTCAGCTTTAAAGGATGTAATGAGGAATTCTAATCGCGTCATTTTAATCGAATATTTTATGACTTTTGCCCATTAGATGCGTTTACCCATAAGTTCGTTTCCTCTATAAACAAACTGTTGCACGGATCTAAATTGGAGTCGCAATGACCAAACAGTTACATTTCCGGAATAGGATTTTCAATAAATTAACATTGATGAATTATCACATCGTATTTAACCAAAGTGAAATTATTGAAAATTAATAAAAAACTCGGTATTAACTTAATTTTGTATCTAAACTGAAATTAAGTTATAATTAATTTCTCCAGAAATACCATGTAATAACAGCTTAATTCCCTAGAAATAATTTAAATTAGTTCGCAAAATTTATGTTGTGGTGTACATTATTATTTATAACAAGTACCTACATATATCTGTCAGTAGTCGAAAGTATTTTTATAATATCTTGATAATTCAATATGAAAAACGATCTAGTAAGGACATAAAGGCAGTATATATCTTTTTTCTTTTAATGATAATATATCGTCCAAATCAATTTCTAAAAACTGAATGAATTTTCTCCATAAGTATTTAATGAGCCTCATTAATTTCAAAGTCACTCTATATAAATACAAAATACCTGGTAGGTACCATTCTGTCAACATTGCTTTTGGTTTTTGTTAGGATTGCAACTAACGTCCAATTTGCTTGCCCAAGAACTATTTATTTTAAGCACACAGAGTATACTTCAGCAAAGCACTGGGCAAAATCGAAATATTTCTTAATCCGTCCCACTATAATTTGGGAAATCGACAAGTAACATTTGGGTAAAACACCGTAAACCACTTTTCCCTCTGGCATCACTTCCCCTTCCATGAACTCAGCTCCGATGAATCGACCCCAATCCAGTAATTTCCCTCGCTCTCGTATTTCCCTCCAAGATCACATAACATCTGAGTCGTTCCACCGTTCGAAAACCTCTTATCCGCCTCCTCACTCTATCCGAATCCCCCTCTTCCACCACCCCCTTCCCTACCAACCTCATCTTCACCCTCTCTCTCTCCCTCTCTCTCTTTCCTCTTGAAGGAATGAAGTTAACTTTTGCCCTCGCCCTCACAAGTGGTCGCCTTGGTGATTAATCCCATCCCATGATCTGATTCGAATATTAACCTCCCCTCCATCATCCTGTTCACCCACCACTCCTTCACCTCCTCACCTGTTTATTTTAATCCACCTCTTAATAGGATTGGCGCCTTACGAAGAACTTTTCCGCGTGAGGGTCGGGAGTTGCTAGGAGCGCTTCGGACGGTGTATCCTTGGAAAACCGGGGATGAAATGGTCGATTAAGAATACTTCACGTTTCCCAAGAGGGAAGGCTCCGTCTTCTTCGACAAAATCTGCGGTTTAATCATCCGTTAAATCCCAATTTAACTCCACAGCAGAGCAAGGAAACAACTTCATCAACTCACACGGATTAATTCGTTTCCATAGACCTCTCTGGGTGTCGATGTAACGTCACCAATCGGAGTATATCAGAATCAGTTTTCACCAAAGAAAATCGCAAACTTTAATCATTGTGGAAAATATATTATTTTTCTATTCATCTCTTCCAAAACCAAGGGAATCGACAAATCAACTTTTAATTGTTACCAAGATTTGATGGTTTACCAAATATTTACATGGTAGATAATGATAAAAGTTTAAAATTACGTGATTAAAGACCCGTTTCTGGAAAAATAAGATATTTATTTTCAAAATAGCAAAGCATAGCTCTATGATTTCCAGAGTGGAATGGCTAAACGTATATCCATTTGGTGATCCCAAATAAAAAATTATAAAAATACGCATGATTGAATATATATATAATAGTTTTAATTTCCTGCATTAACAGTTATCTGAAAAAAAAGCAGCCAAAATATCAACCGGTAAGAGTAATGACAGAGCATACATATTTTTTTAATAATCCTAAGGCATTAAGTTAGAATCTCTCGGAAGATGTTATTTGGTATTCTTAAGGTACTTGGAATTATCAGTGAGTAGTCTTCATCGTAAAATCTTCTAATTGAATAAAAATATCATTGAGGTTACTCAAAGAGAAGAGTAACAATATCATTTCTCGATAATTTTTTAAATACGGTCTTTCAAAGGCAGCCTATGATTCCAAAAAATTGGCGTCATATTTCATACTATAAAATATAACTTGTATTATTTTCTCATAATCTAACTAAATTCTTTACCAGCAGATCAAATTTTAGTGATAACCGCATTTAAAGTATTTCCACTATCAGCAATATGACACCATCTCCAAAGAGCCAATGTAAAATATTTTTGAGAACGAGGTAGTCCGATTGGTACTAAATCAATAAGTGTTGAGCACAAATATGAACTTAAGTTTACAAAATCTATTTATAAAAAGATTTTCAGTTTTTTTTCCTTATCTTATTACTATAATGAGTTAGAGTACATTTTTATTATATTATATACAAAAAAGATATTTCACATCCTTATGAAAAAATGAAGAATTCATCAGTACATAAAGATGTATAATTACGGTCATCAAAAGTGCAACCTGATCAACAATAAGGTGGTAAAAAAGTTTAAAGTTTTAAAAGATTATGAGTCCAAAGATTCACTCTGTTACTTGCATTCGCGGATTATGCATTTGACATAAATGCAGACTCAAATGCAGGAAATGGAGAATTTAAAAACATTTGAAAAATATAATATAGACATAAAATACTTAATGTCCTGAGGTAAAATATATCACTATAATAGTACAAAAATAGCGCTTTATAAGTGGACAAAAATATATCGAGAGAGCGAATGCTAATTATGCCACAGTTTTGAAACCAATTATATCAACATATTTCCTAATGCGGGTGATATATTATATAATGTAATAAATACATATTTTTTCTATGTAGCGAGATGCGCATGTGTAAAAATACCCTCCAAACCACATTTTGAAAGTATTCACGTTCATGGAAAAAATCGCCAACTCAGGTGAGGGTACCATTCTTTGTAATACTTAATAATAACACATATAGAAACTACTACTAATACTTTGTTTCAAGTATTTATTAATATTTAGTGTTATATATTTTTTCGAAATCTATATTTTCTTTCTTACAATAAGTTTTGAGTAGTTGCCTGATTTCATTTTATGTTGGATTAGGGATACAATTGACAGGTTTCAGTCAATATTCATTAACGTCCTGCCCTTACTGTTCGAAAAACTGTTTTCTCGGTGCCCAAATTATTAGGTTGTAATAATAACACAACATATCAGTGGTGAATACAGCCATGTAAATAAAACGTAAGGCAAGGGCACCAGCCCCAGCACCCTTTACTCAATTAACGCAAGAAGGAAATATTTATGCAATGGAAATTCCATTTTTAGCAGTCTAAACTGGACCTACGTAATTAGTCGATGTAACCTTAATAAAATATCAAATTTTCTCCTTCAATTAAATAAGTGGCATAACATTATTTATGAAATAACTTATTTCCCAATAATAGATTTAATTGTATGGGCAAATTTTAGTTTTCTTAATACATTGTAGTCATGATGATTACAACAGGAAGAAATTCAGCTAATAATTGAGGATAAAATGACTGGTTACCTAAGGGATAAAAAATATTGCAAAACTATGTCATGAAACTTTATAATAATTAAATGGAGGAGGATAAAAATAAATGGTAAAATACTCGTTTGTATATGCCTCGATGTAGTGCTAAATTTGAAAATAATATTTCGAATGCAATAAAATATTTCTTATTTCCATTTGTATGTACACATGTATCGTTATTAAGTGTCAATAAACACGACGCAAACACAGTCGCATTAACTCACACATATACATGTATGTGTACATATGCACGAATTATATAATTATGAAAAGTATATTGCATTAAAATAATGGCTTTATGCAATCAGAGTTTGTCTTATATATTTGGTCTTGAAATGTGGAAGGCTGTAATATAATGAAGAACTTAAGGAAAAATAGACTATAAATGACTGATTCAGGTGTGATGCGATTGAAGCATTATATTATATCAGTGACAAAAACTCTTGCAATTTTTCAATTTATGGAGATTTATTTTCGACTAGTTTCGAAAGGACTACACCATTTTTGAGATCGCTTGAACTATATCTAAACTAGTCCAAAAAAATGTTTATTAAAGGAAAAAGCCGCAATTTTTAGTCTCTTTAAAAAAATTAAAATTGTTACATGAAATTAAAAGGCATAATGGATGCGGAATTTAAAAACAATTCAATGTAATGACAGAGGCAAAATGGAATAACAGCTTATGCACTGAAAGATGAAGATAAGCAATGTAGTGATATTAAGTCTATGTCCATCCTAAGCCAACCATGAACCGCTATCCATTTCATGCATGATAACCTTTATCGCTATGCATCTTTGCTGCTTCGGGGATTTCAGGTACATATTTGAGTTATTCCACTGCTCATCCCAAGCGTAACTGTAGCCGCGTTCATTATGGAGGTTTTTGAAGTTTTTAGGAGGCCAAAATCAGAATCGGAAATGAAACTTGCACTACACAACTGGGCTTGAGCGTTTCGCTTTGCCGATGGTTATTTCACAATATTAGGTGACATGTTCTGCTAATATGGGTTCAATCCAAAATTGTAGTTGGGATATATTAAGGGAATATAAATATTATTTTATGAACAACTAAAAATACTTAAATGAAATAAACAAATCCTCGCAACATATTCAAAAGCATTTTTGAACGAATTACAACTTTAAATGTTTAATTATTTTCTTTTTTAAATCTTGAGTCATCAAAATACGAGCATAGGTATGAATATAGTATTTTTGGTGGATTAACTCTTCGTTTCCACGTAATCCTACCGTCATATTCTCTCTACTCTCCCCATTGGTCCACAGTCATACTATCGGATGGTGGTTTACAGCAGTGGTGTTGAAAGGAAAAGTTACCCCCACCCCACCGCTCGAAGGTTGGTAATTCCTTTATGCGCGGAGGAAGCCTTCGTCACGATAAGGAAGAAGGCAAAAATCGATATCTATCTTAAGGACAAGGGGCCTATGATTGAGAGATGGTCCCTAGGGTCATTGCGAATTCCAACCGAATTATGCATTATTCATAAAAAATAGAAAGAGAGAAATGAGGATGGGACCGGAGGGCTGGGCGGAAAGACGGCGTATCATGGGGAGAGGAGCATCGCTGAAGGGAGCATGAATGGGGGAAGGGAGCTCGAATCATGAATCGACGGTGGGCAAGGTTTGAGTTGGGAGAAGAAGAGAGAGGGAGAGAGAAGGAAGAGGGTTTAGGAAGGAGTGCTATTAGCGGGGAGAGGATCACAGATCCTTGGTATTAGCACTGGTTATCGTTTTCAGAAATTTCTCGTAAGTAAGATCCGGAGTTAAGATATGGAGAGAGGAGCGACAATTTCCGTCTGCCATCCAATTGCACTTCCGCGTGCAGAAAACATCCGGAAGATAATTGGCGAAGCAAAACTGGGCTGATACTGTCTAAGTCCCTTTGAATATAGTCAAAATATCTTGGAACAATATTGCTCCGAAACCAGAGGTATACAACACCCATTTCTCAGAGCCTCACGCATTTTCTGCTGAATTCGTCACTTTGGGTGAGAAAAAAGAAGCATGAAGCATACCAATATTTTATATCTTGAGATTCAGCAATAAACAAAAATTACTTCATATTCCAGTACACTACAGTCAAATATTAAAATTAACTTTCAATGAAAATGAAAATAGATTATTATAGTGGATGAATTTTACTAAGGCATTAAGGTACATATACTTGGATAATTGAATACCAAAAGTCCTAACGTGTTACATACGCCTGGCGGCAAAAAATGTTTGTCGCATCCATCTAAACTAATTATATTGTGAATTAATTTTACTGCTAATGACCCTGTCCATAAGGAGGTATCAATGTTAATCTGTATTACTAGGCAACCGTATCTAGGCCTGTTATACATTTCTCGTTGCTATAGTAAACAGCCTGGTTAGTTAAAATCATTTGAGATCAAACGGCCATTAATTTGGAAAAAAACAAAGTATCTGAGAGTTAAATAGAGAGAAAAAAATATGCAAATGTTTGAAATTTTACTTTGAAGTTTATTTACCGCATGATGCCATGGAAGCGAGAAAAAACACAATGGTTCCCTTTGAACGGCAATCTGGATGAAGATAAAATTCCTAATAAACCATTAAGTTTTAATTATAAACGAAAGCAAGATATTGGTTTTGGCTTACTACGGAAATAATACCATAGAGACAATCTGACTATATAATAGAACAGGTCGGAAATGGGAATTAGTTAAGAGACAGAAGAAGGAGATCAACAAGGGTTGATTGCATACTAGAAACCAACACAGAATCAGAGATCATAAACACGGAGAATTCGAGTGAGGGAGGGAGTGAGAGAGACGGTACGTGTACCATCAGCCAACCAACCCCACCACTGACTTACGCCGGAGCCCCCATCCACTCACACATGGCTCTCATAGGAGTGGCTTGCGACATTTCTCAATCTATGGCAAATGAACACCCTCCTGCTCCTGTGAAATCTCCGGCGCCCCACGTGTTGACTCGGGGAACACGTCATGACCGTAAATCTATTTATCAAGATGACCGGTTCGATCGCCATGGGGAGGCCGACTGTTAAAAGAATAAGTAAGAGGCTGATTCTGCCCGCGTCTTTATCCTCTCCCGCGCCAGAGGGCGTGAAAGGATTTTCGAAGGAGGAAGAGGGGAAAGGTTCTCTCTTCGGGTGTGCATAAAACATAATAAAAAGAATCCTTCAGCTCACCTTTTCTTCCTTCTCTTCCCCGTTCGTGAAAACAGTTAAGAACGATTCGGGTGGTGGAGAAAGGGAGAGAGGCACAGGGGAAAGCCTTGGGCTTACAATATGCTGAACTAGGGTGAGAAATTCAATTTTATCTTCCAATGCACGAGCATTTTATTATTACGACTACACTGTATTGTATGAAAGCATGCAGCAATTAACGCCGTTTAATAATTAACAGAACGTTTGGGCTCTTCAATTCTTGACTGTTAATAACTTAATTTAGGCAACAAAAGGTTTGTCACTCAAAGCTACATGTTCATATTCTAATTCGTTGGAAAAAATAATATGTGTTACATTATTTTCCCGTTACGCTATAGTGAAGTATTTAATAGCAAAAATCTTCGTAAATATTAACCAATTCCTAAAAAGAAAGGCTTATTTTAGAGGATATGTGATTAAAAGATCTTTTAACACTTTGAAATAGGTAACTTAAATGAAAATATAAAAATTATTACTCAGAAATTTTCAAGAAAAAAAATTTGATTTTGCCATACTTTAATTTATGTCAACTTATACGTTTTGTTCATAAGTTGAGCCAATGTACATTTAATAATATGTAATGCCTCACCTAAATGAAACATTAGCTTATAATAACCATGATCATAAATTATGAGTAGCGTCCCATAACCTACTTCGGGATCTGAAACCATGGTTTCATTATTTTTTAATATAAACATTTTAATTTTAAAAAATAACTTAGTATAAAAAAATATTTGCGATTCTGCGAACTATATGGCGATCATTCATATATATAATTGAGAATTAATTTTATGGATCATTTTTCGAAAGAAATAAAAATATTTCAATTAATTTATCCCGTAATACTCGTACTCGTAATTCAAGTCGAAAATACCCCTTACTTAACTGCCTAAAAGTGTAATGCGTTTTTAAAAGTAAGCTCGCTACATAAATACTTGCTGGATAACGCGAACTTGAAAACGAATACCATCTCTCACGACGTCATTATACACTTCAATATCATGAATTGTTAATTTATTTTAAAATCAATCATGTTTATATTTAATATTTAACAGGAATGAGCATAGAGGCACCGTAGAGGCAAATTATAAACAATGTATTTATTGTATCGAAAAGGTTTTTTTGACATGGACACTACGGATAACGTCCTAAAGAGATTGAAATACTCTTTCAGCGATGCAACCAATCGCCGCAATGTACTTGATTCAAAATTTCTTTTTTTATTCTCCCATTATTCTATCTGCTTACTAAGTTAATATCTCTATTTACCACCCATAATTAAGTATTGCTCATGCACTATACTATTTAACGTCAAATTTTTCAGAAATCATGAAGTGGTATAACTACTAAGTAATATTTGAGAATCAAAACAATTAATATTTACCAACGGCAACGATTTTTTTATTGCCAAGAGTAAGTTAAGTGAATTCATTAAATCCGAGATATCCCAAAAAAAATGTAGCAGTGCTGATTTGTAAGCCTCCGCAAATTGAGCGTTGGTCCCATCCAATCAACGTAAATGCCTTTGCCATCACAGAAGAAGATGAACACTGTACAAGGCAATATTAAGATTTCTTCCCCCACTGACGAAGAGTGCCGGGAAGAACATTTCCAGCGTTAGCGACAGCGTCGTGGTGACACCGCATTGTGGCTATTTCTCCGGGAGAAACGGAACGCGAGGCCCTGCAGTTGAAAGCCGTTAGACGAGTTTGGAGCTGCAGTTACCGACGTGGGAGCACTCTTCACTTCAACGTGGTTAAGGAGCCGAGAACAAGAGACGCGAGTCACAAAGGAGACACGGTGGGGAATAAACGGAACGTTTGAGCCTCCACATGGAAAATAAACAGCGCCCCACACGACTGGGCGAGGAACTTCAAGAATAAAAAAAGGCTGTGTCTTTCCGTTCAGCCTCCTCTTCAGACGGAGCGACGAAAATCACAGAACAAAAGAATGACGGTCATGAAGGAAGTAGCGAGGCCAGCAATGAAACAAAAACGAAGCGACAAGGAGGAGAGCAGAAAAAATGGGAAGACGAGGTAAGGAAAGAAAAAAAATACGTAGGTACCAGAAGGCGATTTTGTCAATGAGCCGGCGGTGCCTTATGGAAGGTTTGCGACAAAGCTTACGTCGGGGAATAAACAATCGAGAATACTCCTTGAAAACTGGGACTTACACAAACGAAAGAACATAAGATAATTCAAATAAAAATAGAAAGGCCAGAGTGGGAGCATAAGAAAAGGCGCCGGCTGGTCACGACACCCCATCCGCGCGGGGAAAACAAAAGGTGTGTGGGACGGGCTGGTGGTGGCGAAAAGGGATGAGGAGAAAAAATGTACAAAAAAAAGGGATCGCAAAATTCTGCGCTGGACGAACCGATAAAACGAAACGGGAAGGCACTGATACCATGTTGCTGTGGAAGAGGGTGTGTGGCGGCGGGATAAGGGGAGAGGTTAGCAAGAGATTTTACAGGGATAGAATGTATTCCAAAAAGAAGACGACGCTACAGTATGCGTTACAGGATATTGGACTTGCAGATAAGTAATAGTGTAAGGGGTAATTGAAATCTAGTTAATATTTGCGAGAAATATCAAGAAGAACTAAACTTCAATTTATGATGTCATCATGTGAAGAAGATTTATTCATTAAGTTACATGTAAAAAAGAAATATGGAGATTACTACTCAAAGGTTTCCTCTCAACCAATCTTGATTTCTACGAATCCAGATCTAATCCATAACCAATTTTAAGAAAAACCATATGTACAATACTATTTTAATGAGAAAATTGTCCGGACTGTGGTGGCCATAACTGATAATGGGCCATCAATAGCAAAAAATCATCTAGTCTGAAATAATTTGCTATATATCATGGTTTTAATTTAAGAATATAATTTTAATGTAAAATTTCATCACGCCTAAGCACTTCCATTTACTTAAGTAAGGAAATTGCTCTCTTTAGGTTGCGAAAGTTACTGGAAAAATAACAATACTATGTTAACTGCTTCGTATTTAAAAGACGTAAATTTAATCTAAAATATTTTTTGGCAAAAGTTATATTGATCTGTAATGTAAATTTCAAGCCATTCACTTATCAAAATTAATTAATAGATGTTGCTTACGAAACTATGCATCACATTTTAACTATTCCGTTGTCCTTGTTGCGTATTGTCTCTTTTTAGTTTCAATACCGAGTCAATGAAACATTAGAATCCATCGTTGGAACAATTGTAGAATTAGACGATTTATAAATGGAGGTCGGTGACCCCACGAGCCAATAGGGAACTGAAAAGATTGCAACAAAAGCGTTTCAATTCGTTAAAAGCTAACTACCAATTCTTGCAAATTTATAAGAGCCGATTAAATCAAAAGCAGGGAAAGATTTTGCCGAGAATTGAGTTATGTTGTCATGAAAACCTTATGGACTTAAACTATTTGCAAAATAAGTTTCAATAACTTTTTATTCCTTCTGACAGAATACAATGTTGACAAGAATTTTTTAAAAAATCATGCGAGTGGAGGTAAAATATAAATTATGCCCTCTGACGAGATCAGAATGATTTCACGGAACGGAGAAAAATTTTCCCGTTCCAGCATTCATGTCTCATGTTGGAGCCGACGAGTTAACGCTCGCCTGCATTATGATGGTCATCGGGTGAGAGGCGAATCTATGAATGCCTTCCCTCCATTCACTGAAGGCTAATGGCGTTTAGTATTCTGTCTTATTTTCTCCAATATTCATGATCGTGTCTGTCTAAACTGGAAGACGAAATTCATGACACACTTCCCAGTTCTCACAAGTAGCGCCGACTTTGTGTATTTACTAATAATCGAGCCCGAACATTCCCGTCAGACAGACATATTGGAAATAATTTTAGCCGTCACCTATTCCCAGATTCGATGAGTAGTGGTTACCATTATTTCATTTATTCGATTTTTTCCACGATATTCTCTCGAAAGATTCAACAAAGCAAAAACTGTGAACTCCCTGTCGCCCCCTTCAGCTCCCAAAGAAGAATCGTCCCTCTGCTAACCCGCGCTTCCAACGCTATGGGAAAAAAGTAAGTATAAATAAGTAAAGTATACGGAGCTCCAGAAGCGCAATTTTTTCTCCGAGGCGGGAGTAAATAGGCACCTTAAGGCCCCCTTTTGCCGGCGACGACGGCGTAGGGAGAAGAAATGAAGGACGATAAAGGGAAGTCTTTGGGATCGTTGGGGGAGTGAAAGTAGGAGGGGGGGGGAGATTGGGTAGGAAGGCGCGCTGAGAAGGTTTCCCGTCGGATATAAAGGCGGGTTGCCACGACCCAAGGAAGACCAAAGTTTTTATGGATCCCGTAGCATCGGAGGCAGGGGCTTCGGCAGCGCTCCAGCCCGCCTCCGAAGCCTCTGGTCCCCTCCCGTCCCCTTCAGAATACCCGATCATCTAAAAAAAAGACTCTTCCCCTCCCATTCCCTCCTCTCTACGTCCTGGCGAAGACAGCAGCGGGCAGGGAGGATGAGAGAGGGTGAATGTGGGTGGGCGAAGAAGGTAGGTAGGTAGAGGTGCCCGAGCGATAAGATAGAAGGGGCGTCGAGGAGAGAAAGGTATTTTTTTCCGGGCCGGAGGATCGGGAGGTAGGCAAGGGGGATGAAAAGAGAGGATAGGAGGTGATATAAATCGATTTCTTTGAGGGTTTGAAAGGTTTTGCGCAGGTTTTTCACCTCAGCAGAATCGACGGATGGATCCCCTTTATTACCCGCATTACAACTCTCTCTCAAAATAGATATCTCAGTGGTGTTAATCATAAATTAAATGCTAAATGACTGCGAAGGAGAGATTCCAAAAAAATGTGTCAAAATACGCTCAACACGTAAAAATTCACGGATATTACTAGTGAATTTACTTTTATTCATAATTAACGGTCTGTATTTACGCAGGTAATATACGGGTAAATATTTTACTAGTGTTTTGAATATTCATTAGTAGCTATCTTCAGGGTTTTTCTTTGCATATTTTAATAACTTAATTGGAATTTATTAATATAAAAATCAAACGCGCAATAATCAACTCGAAGGTTGGTTCACCCAGGGTCGGTAGAGCTAACTCAATTCTAAGTCAAACGGTGCGTGAAATTTACCCATAAATTACCAAACAGATTCTTTTCCTGTTCCGCCTATTGTTTCCCTGGAAGTTTATGTATCCAAAAAGGGTGAAGCTGAGGGTGACCAGAGAGGCGTGTCCAGGATACAAATCTGGGCCTTCCGGTAAGGATTCAAATGCTCTACCCCTGAACTACCGAGTCCTCTTTTTTTATACATTTAAACGTATTTCTTTTAGGCCATAAGGTCCATGAATTGGAGTGCATGGGGTCATAATTTTGAAAAATAAATCCTGAAAAATATTCGGGAAATATTCGCTAATGTTATTACTTAGTCCAAAAGGCTGTCGACCGATATGTACTTGTATATACAGATAAATTAAATATTTTGTAAATAGATAAGTCACTCTTTGACACTTTTTACAATTATGAAATAAAGAAATGAAATACTCTCATCTGGACATTATTCAATTCAATGAACTATTAGAGACATATTTTGGTACTTCTTTACGAAATTTACCTTTAAAATATCGTGTAATATGATGCCAAATTTTAAAATCAGTGAAAAATTGACAATGGTGAAATAAAAGTTCGTCAGACAATGATTTTCCCTTATTATGAGCCAAAAAAGTGTGCTGTAAAATAAGAGAGACCAAACATAATGATAGATAAGTAATGAATAGAGTTAAAACTTTTTCATGGTAAATGAATATTTTGATGAAATTTAAGGACGTCATTAGAATAATGTATGATAACGAAGGCAAACTATATGCGGCAACTGTTGCTTGTTTCTAGCGCAAAACTGAATATTGTAAAGATAAAATGCCACATAGTTTAGGCAAACGAATTGCCCTTCATTGTTTCTGACAATGGTATGATAACCTTATAAAATTAAAAATATCAAACTCACACGAAATCTATTCTTAGAAATATAATCACTGATACTTCAACTTGAATTGTTCAATGTCCAAATTCGATCTCTTAAATCGTGTATCTAATGTAAAATTTCATTTCTTTCGGCCGCTAATTTGAATGATATCTGTAATTTTCCCTTTTAATTAACTTAACATAGCCTATTTCTGTTTTCAAGTAAGAATATAGTATGTCTCTATAAAAGTTAAAAATTAAATTTTTTGAAAAAGTCATAGAAAAGTTGGTTGTGTCCTAATTTTATTATACTTTTGCACGTATGTAACCTACATCCAAATATGTGAACGCGCCTTAAAACAAAATAAAATTGTTCCAACTTTATTTTTATTAATAATTTTTATTTTGGAATAAGCTGCTCTACGTAAATTAAACTTGAAAATATTTTTGCTTGAAAAGGTATATATTGAAAATTTTTATAAGCAAAGTTTGAACGAGAATATCTTGGAAGATTATTACGTAGTATGCAACACTTTGATGTACTCCTGAAAGGTCAACCGCAACCATTTCAAAAGAACGAGGGTAAATTTAGTGTATTTTAGTATGTACATCCTTAAATAGAAACCAGAAATAGTTTTAGATACATTACGGAAACTTTTTAAACTCTCTTGATATATGTCTATTTCTAATGATTTTTTTTTCTCGAAGCGACAATGGGTATTAAAATGAATTAAATCATTGGATTACTAAAAAATTTATTTCCAAGGAATTTTTTTTTTAATTTTCCGAGTGTTTGTTATCAACAGTTCAATGTAAAGATTTTAAGCAATTTATTGAGGATTTAAATTACAATTTAACGTTTGAAATGTCATTTAAATTTCAAAATAAAATTGTTTTCAATTTACTTTATTCATCACTATAAATAATGCTCGAGACAATTATTTTAGTAAAACGCTCATGTAAATTTGGGGTACACACGGTAATAAGTAGCCGAGGCTAGAAATAGTAACACCACCTCATTTGTGTAATTCTGTCTACGCTGAATATGGATGGATTATACCGTTTAAATATATAAATTTAGGTCCATGCTGCTGCGCTAGATATGAGCGGTAAACATTATTTATTATTATCTGATATTTTGGATACGACTTTACTGCCTTCATTGATGAAAATAGTTTCCCTAACAGCAGGTAATCATTTTTGGCTACAAGGGAAATCAAAACCGTCGTTTTTTCGATGTCCAATTTTATATATTAACATAATTATCTATAAAATGTTTGTGGAAGACCAGAAATTAACTATTTTAGTAATCATGCATAATAAAACGCTTTTTGACGACTTTTAAATTGCATGGTATTTGAAATTCATCATAATTGCGTTTTTGTGATCTATATTTCAAGTATCTAAATCTACCGTTCAAGTTATGAAAAAAAACTTAAAATTAATTTGTGTATCTAATTTACCTTTTGAACCGTACAAACGCACGATAAATAAAATTAATATATGGTATTAATAAATTGCATTGGAGCCAAACATGTATTGTGATCAGGAACAGTGTCTTAAGTGCGTACTCTAATACGTTCAATCTCATTTACATTCTATTACATCATATTCCAAATTCCAATTGCATATTGGACCTGTAATCTTAAGTATCAATTACAAGCAAATACTTTACATACACTGAGACGTAACAATATTTTAAGCAAATACATCAACCATGAGAAAAGCCATTAGAGACTTCAAAATCGATAATGACGGAAATTATAACATCACTTTTCTTACCTGCATGTTGTAGCAATGGAATCTATAAGTTAATGCCGTGGCTGAATGTATCTTGATTGGTCTCAACTTAAAAAGAAAAAGGTTTTCACAGAAAAGATGTTTTCACGAAATCAAGAAAAATTTTTTCCGAATCTCTTACATAGAAGGATTTTTCCGACGTCGAATGAAAGGGTTTGAGTCAGAGAACGATAAAACGATAAAAAAAACAAAGCACAATTCATTTCTGCATGCGATCACATCGGAAACATTCGAGGAATCTGCGGAAAGATAGCAGACATTCGGCAATGAAAACAAAAAACTCCTTTCCAAACGGCGATTTAAAAAAAAGATAGGACCTCTTCAAGAGACTTCGCGGACAAAGCCGTCGGCCCGACATTTACATCGAGCCCGTTGCGCGAATACTCTGGAGCCCGGTAATTTGCCCATGAGCAAAGAACAAAGGCGGTGACGGAAGAAAATCGCATTTCGGGGAGAGGGAGGTAAAAATGAAACGAGATATAAAATATTGCGGAAGACATGAAAAAATAATAACGTTGGAAATACAGAAAAAAACACATGATAACCTCCCCCGCTTTCAAAAGGGTGAAGAAGCGAGGGAGGGGAGGCAAACAACAGGGGTGGAGGTGACGCCGGGGTAGGGGAAAAAATATTAAAATTACTTCCCATCCAGTCAACCAGATATTAACAAGATACTGCGCACGAAAAAAAACATGGAAAAAATATGTCTCTCTCATATTGAAGGGGGTTTCACCGCTTTGGGTGTTTTTTTCATCTTTCTCCCACTCTCTCTCCCTTCAACGAAAGCTAACTCCCACCCATCCAGGACCCCTTCCGTCCCCTCCCTCCATGCCACACGGCTCCCCACACCCTTCCCAACCGTCCTTCAGAATAACTTTTGACACCCCACCTCTCTCTGCCTCGCCACCCTCCCCCGCACACACACACACCGGTGAACTCCCCATCGCAACATACCCCCCTAGAATACTCGGCCCCCTCCACCCCCGACCGACATTCCTTTATCCCCTCTGTGACACCCCGCCGCGCAGAATCCTCCTTCTCACTAGACTAAGACCCCCCCCCAACCCTCTCCGAAGTCCCGCTCCACCTCTCCCCCACCTCCCCTCCCCATTTTATCCTTCTTTCACCCCTCCTGCAACCCCTTTCTCCCCCTTCCAGCCGCCTCGTTCCTTTCTGACTCCTGCCTCCGCTGCTAATTGACAGGAGGGGTTGGGGCATCTCTACACACACTCCAGGCGTTTCACAAACGCCACATGTCCCTGCTTATGACAGTTTGCTCTTCTCCCCTTCTCACCTCACCCTTCCTAGCACGGCGCACTAACCCATTCCACCCCCCGCTACTTTCCCAACTTCCATCTTTCTCCTCCCTGTATTCCATCTCTCTGCTTATCCTTTCTGCCTTCCGCTCTCCCTTCCTCTCTTCTCTTCGTTGCCTCCCCATGCACTGACGTCCACGACATCTCACCCGCTTCTCATCAATTTCTTGTTAAATGTATACGTTTCGCACGCTCATCATTTTGGCGTATTGAAACATCCCTGCGAAGCTATTCTTTCGTAGCATAATTTATGAAATAACGCTAAAATAAAAGTGTTGAAATGATGTCATGCACGATCCGTTAGAGTTTTCTCCGCTTTTTATGAGGAATATATATATATATATATATATATATATATATATATATATATATATATAGTGAGTGTATTTGTGTATGTATCTGTATTTACATATACGAAAGCATGGTTTTGGAAATATTAATTTTTCCATGCGGCGGAGTATTGCTTGAAATTAAACCTCTACAGGAGATTAAACTAGGAATGCCCAAAATAACCTGAAGTGAGGCATAATTAGCTAGTAATCATCATAATCAATAAAATGGGAGTGCCAAACTTGAATTTAAGTTAAGATATACGTATTTTGGCGAGTAAATGAACACGATGCAGGACATTCTACAAGTGTTTCACGTGAAATTCCATATCGGTGAGATTTTACGTGAAGCACTTTTAGCAAGTGCAAGAACACGGCTAGTAATTCACACAAAATGTGGCATTGGTGGCATTTCATGTGAGTTAATCTATAGTGATCTGTAAAAAATTTGAGGTTGTCTAATTTACACAATACGGAGGAAAGATATTCCGTGTTTATGAGTAATTTTTTTAGTTTTTCTGACTAGAAAAATTTACTCTATTAGTCAAAAATTCTCTGGACATTAAGAGGAACAAGAATATTAGCCTTTTGAGTGCTACACATATATTTAATGCGTTCATATAATTTACGTAGCCAGAAATTCAAAATGAAATACATCACTTAACAGTATAACAATACAAAAATAGACTCTTTAATAAAGAATAATTGGGAAAGGAACTAATTTCCCTATTCTGATGTGTAAATTCCACATGATGTTAGGCTTAATTTTGGGTGAACTCTACCTTTACCTACCGGACCGATCTTTGGGTTAATTTCTATGTCTATGGTTTTATTATATACTGGTATATATATTAGTAGAACGTACTCCATATCGCAAAGGCAACCGCGAGTTAAATATTAACATCTTTTCAAGTATTATCGATACATTTTCAAATATAACCTATATTATATCTATTCTGTTTTTAATACGGACGAAAAAATGTTTGTAAACTTAACAACTCTAAATTTTGTCATAAACTTCTAAAGAAAGTGATTTGCAATGAAGTTCCTTTTAAGATGCTCAGAAAAATCATGAAATTAGTCATTTTGGGAATACCATTTAAGGATGTGTACCTCTTGTAATAGATATGGATCGCGAAATATTAAGTAGACATCAGATTAGCATAATTATTTATAAATTTTTTCTTCTCCGTGAATTTGCGTTGAACTGCAGGAAAATGAAGCCATTCTCATTTTCATGGAGAACTTGTTTGCGATTTTTCATGTCCTCTTGAAAATGTTTAGCTAATTTAATCACCGTGTTTAAAAATTCGGAAGAAATTGTTTACCCCAATTTTGAACATAAAAAGGAGGTACGATTGCCCTAAATCTTTGCACTCATGAGGTTTAGTTACCCATGAGACGATAAATAAAGGAGAACAACGAACAAGCAAGCAAGGACGGACGGATGTGGCGGCCATTTCATAAGCGTCCGACCTTTTTGAGGAAGACAATCGAGCACGCTCGACCAAGTCCTACACCGCCCATCGACTCAAAGGGAGAAAAAATGATTACGGCACTAAATCAAAGTCCCTCCATTCTATTCCACTCCAGAAAACTCATTCCCCGCGGAACGTATGTAAAACCCAATTCTATCGCCCACCCAGAGCGCTGGCATGAGAGGCAAAAATCCTTCCGGTCCCGAACAGAAAGCTTGCCCCCTCACCCCATAACCCCTCTTCCCCAGCCCCTCTCTCTCTACCACCATAAGCGTGCAGTCTCCACCCTCACTGAAATTCCTCTCATATAGATCTCCCTCCTTTTTCTCATCTCTTTTAACGAGCCTTGCCGGAAGTACTCCTTTAACAGCGAACGTTCGCCCTCTGAGCTATGACTCTTCTATCCTCCCTTCGGAAAGGAAAACCCCGGATAAAGAATAATGGTAAAAGACTTCACTATTTCATATACATACTTGGTTGGCTCTATGAATGCTTGTTTAAAAAAAGATAATTTATTTGCTCTGTTCATTTGGTAATTTCACTCTTTTTAAAAATGATGAATATTGCGGGAATAACCTGAGAAAAAGAAAGCGAATTTCCTGGAAGTGATTGGTTTATCTCAGCATGGTTGAATATACAAGAAAATTAGATTTCTCTTCACTTAATACTTAAATTTCTCTAGCATATATGTATGTGATTTGTTATTATAGGGATTTCCGTACAAATTTCAGAAAGTGATGACTACTTTCAGCTAGTAACTTGCATGCGATAGAAGAATAACCTACTTCTATGACAAGCTTGGCTATCCTCTAATGTCTCAACTAGAAAAATTATAGCATTCCGTATTGCATAAGTATCCGTAAAATAAATTCCGTATAAATGCCATGATACTGCCAGTACAAATTTATCCTGAGAATATTTTTTGGTGATTTTTCACATTGCATGAACTGATTAAGTAAAATTAAGGGTTACTCTATTCGTTGTACCCTCAATATAATTACCCAAAATTTCACCTAATAATTATTTTTTCTCTTTTTGTTCTTCGCATGAAATCTGTTTTAGGAGGAAATCAAATTAGGGTAAGTAGAAGGTAGGAAGATGGTAATTTAAGGATGAATTAAACTTTCTGATATGGCGGGGGAGGAGAGTGTTTTTTTTAAATAAATCCAAGAAAGCAGGAAAAATGGGTGCAGAACATTTTGATCGGAGAAGGGATGTTGATGATTGTAATTAAGAGTATTAGGCAAGTGAAAAAGTGTCAGAAAAGGAATAATAATTTTGGACGGAGTGAGCGGAGGAAGGTAAAATGTGAAGTTCAAGATGGACTTATTGTAGAATATAATGCTCGATTATGTTTGTTAGGAGAGACAAAGGGATTGTCGCCGTACTGATTGGAAGATTCTGTCCTTGCAAAACCTACGCGTAAACATATCAGCATGCATCCGCAATCAAGAGCACCCATGCGTATGGATTGTGATAGAGTATAATGAAAAATATGGTGATAGTATAGTGAATGATATAGAGTGAAAAGGTAAAAACACATATACGGGTATAAGACCAAAAGGAGGCTAGTGAAGAAGGTAGATGATTTGGATTATACACAGAAAAACGTTGTCTTGACCGGGGCACGAACAACGGACCTGCATATTCATGGACCAGTGTTCTATTATTTTAGCTGTTGAGGAAACAATAACCACTGAAATCCCTCTAAGAATTTATGCAACCATTCACTCCAATTCTTTGGGCAAGAGATGGCGCTCGTGAGCTATTTAATCTATTTCCAGAGAAATGAACGAATACACAAGAGTGAAGGATAGCAGGAAAGCAGTAACACAATGTTATAAATAATATTTTTATAGCCTTTAAAGGCAAACCAAAAGATCCAAAAGAATCATATTGATTCCCCACAATTTTAATCATGAGAACCCGTCAACCAACAAAAGTATAATATCTTGAATATTGGTGCAAGAATATGCATAAATAATTACACGTGTGTATAATCAAGATAAATTACCCCAATTCTTCTTCCATAGAGGGTCCCATATCAGCACCATCCCATCCCATCAGCACCACCCTTTGGCGTTGCGCCAGCGGCACCCTTAGCGCCGTCTCTAGGTGCTCATAGCCCACTTGTGGGAAAAACAAAAGCCACAACTGCAGCCCACACGTATTTATATTTAATAATTTAAATGATTACAATTATACCCTAAATATTTTGTTCTTACTAAAATTATCGATGAGTTTTAGCTAGATGAAACGAGCCCTTCAAATATTTTAATAATAAATTCCTTTAACATAGAGAGCTAGAAAGCATAGTTGAAGAATATATTAATTTTACGTAATGAGTGTTCCTTAAAATCATCTTCAAAAGGATAAAGGTGTGCCTAATATACCTAAAAATTATAGATTCATGTAAAAATCCTAAATGCGTTTTATTTGGCCTTATTTATGCCGGCTCCGGTGGCAGCGGGGTAACGTCCTTGCCTCCCAACCCAGAGGTTGCGGGTTTGATTCCTGCCAAGGTGGATTTTCCCCCATCTAGGGTTTTGTTATACGTAATTTTTAAAGGTTAGGTGAAAGAAGGGACTAAAAGTCAAACTCGCCCAATTAGGTTGATCAATAAATAAATTGGGATTTTTCATGAACCTAGTGATCCTTGTTTAATTAGTTAAATCGCTATTCTTAACATATCTTAAATGCACACCAAAAACCAGGTTTCAAGTATGCTTTTGGTGCTATTTTGGCTGAGAGAATGTTTGGAAATGTTTCATTTGGACCTCTAGAGTGTGAGTCACTATCAGCGTCTGGGGTGTAAGCTAACGTTCACAGGTTTTTGTGGGAGAGTCTTGCATGTACTCTCGTATAACTTGCGTATTCATTCTTTTCCCGGAATTTTTCCTCAAAATAAGTTTATCTGTCACCTTGCCCTCCCGTTTCTCAATCTCCTCCTATGTCTAGGGTTGCCTGAATCCATGACGCCAGCCGTACTCCCTTTCATTGTGTCCCCCACCCTCCAGCGACCTCCTCACCCCTCACCCACGGAACAAGCGGCATTAATTAAGGCTGATAAAGACGACGCACCCTTCCATTCCCCCCTTCCTCACCCTCACGGGACACCTCCCTTAATCGACCCTCCCTTCCCCAATCCCTCCCAACCTAAAGCCATCTATTCGTTTTATTCCGAACCACCGGGGACTCCACCCTTATCGAGTTTCGTCTCTCGAAGCTCAGCAGCGAAGGAGAGAGGGATAGGGGGGAACGGAAAGGGTGAGGTGCCCATTCCATGCACAGCAGATGTCGCCCGAGGAGGAAAGTGTAGGGAAGGGAAGGAAGCGTATTTAAAAGGGTCTCTCTCTCTCTAAAGGGTGAGTGGGTGGGAGTAGTTGGTTGGATTTTGGGGATGGTAGTATGTTCTAGGGTGGGACGCGGCTCTTACTCTCACCCGCTACCAGTTTCTGGGTTGTTATCCTTCTCTTCAAACACACCCCCTAGACCCTTTGCTCCCTGGCAGATATTGCGGTATAGATTCAGAGCTTATGTACGTGTGTAACTCTTGCTCTCTCTCTTCTCCTCAACTTTTGTTGGCCGCCTATGTGTTTTCGAATATATGTGCGTAAATGCATTTATGACCCACTGAATGCTCCCTCCATTTCACTACTCCTGCAGTTCTTCCTAATATTTCCAAAGCATTTAAGTCTGGAGCTCGAGGGTCGTTAATTCGCCGTGGTTGTAGTCAAAGTGAAGGTAGTGTAAATCTGAAAGCATCTATGTCATTACGATAGCTTAGTAAATAACTTGTTGGAAAAGTTTTACTGTCGGGTCCTAATGAATACATTTTTGGTACCGATATCAATACGCTCCTATCGAAAGATATGCTCTATATTGGTTTGCGTATCCCATGAAGTGAGAACTACGCTTCATGCGACCAACTAGTGTAAAAATGTTTGGTTTCGTAATAAACCAATCAAAAAGTTGACCGAAAGGGTAATAAAATATTGAATCTGAGTATATCTTTGTACTTATATTTGGAATAAGACATTTAGTTTTTAAATATGTTTTCCTTTTTATATTCAACAGATTCAGGCGAGATGTAGTGGAAGCTTGTCATTATGAAAGAAAAAACAAAAAAATGCACTTTTCCACGGAATTATTTGAAACGTACAACGCGTCTCAGTTCGTCGAACCATCTTTAGGTACAAGACAAGATTCAGCATGTGATACATCATATGAATACCTGTTTTAGGAAGGGGGGGCTTGTTCTACCTTTTCTTGTACCTGAAGATTGTTTGATGCATTGAATAACGTTGTATGTAACAAATAAATCTGTGGAAAAGCGCAAATTTTGTTTTTTTTTTCATTTTTCTTGGTAGACTATTCTCAGCAGAGAGCTTGATGAATGGAGAAAACGTTGAACTAATTTTAAAACTGTTTCAACTCGTTTAAGTGTTTCAATAGAACTTTGGGAGGCACATTAGTATGATGAGGTTCTCTATTGATGGTCCTGATAGGGAATATCTTAAAAAGTGCGCTGAATAAAAACACACAAAGACTCCTCGTTGGACTTGAATCAAGCGGAATACTTTAAAGGTTACATTTAATGCGTACCTTAGACATAAGTTAATTTTTTAAGGACGTTACCTTTATATGGTATATCAGATCACAAACGTAAGATGGAGTTCCAATAGATGACCGTGGATTGATGTACAATTTAAATTTACTAAGTAAATTCATAGCACTTTTCAATTAGTTTGAGGCATGTCCCTTATCCGAGGGTGTTGGAGGCATATTGCAAGACTTACTGTGGTGTTCGAAACGTCTAATCAGGGATATAGGTAGTAGAACGGAAAGATTTAGAATTAAGTTTTTTCCTCATTTCATTAGCGTTTAAAATACATATTACTTAAGGTGCAAAGGAGATATTTATCATTGGTAGTGTGTATACTTGTTAATGTCCGGCAATTTTTTAATGAATCTTGTCAACACTCCTACAGCATGAAACGTATCCTGTTATTAAATGTTTTTGTATATAAGTCCTTTCTTCCGTGTGATTTACTTCGCTCCAGGCATGATCAAACTGATATTAGTTTGGAAGTGTCATGACTCGTATTGTTAATACATGCCTGGTAACCTGACAACCCACGCCACACGCCTTTGCGGCGGCTGCGGGATATTTATCAGGAGAAAATACATTATATAATGAATGTATCAGGAAGAAGTCAAGTAAATAATCAAATACCTCTATTTATTAATAATCAAAGCGAGCTGGTTAATTCGGTGAACCAGCTTGGAAGGTGATCGAATAGACATTATCTTCAAGGTTTGCTTAAAAAGTATCGGAAACATTTTTTTCCTGAGAAGACCGTGCGTAGCACCGTACGAGCTCGGTGGTGGTAAGTCTTACCATCAATATGCGTGAATCATTAATTGCTTGTGATCGTTGGTTCGTACTGTATCGTTTTTAATGGACCCATGTCGAGTGACTCGGTGCAAGCGCGAATTACAGCGAACGACTGAGCAGCGGTAGGCCATCAAATTTTGTCTTCGACTGGAAACATCGAGTACCAAGACGTCGGGCATAAATATCCAGGTGTTTAATAATGAAAGCATGTCACAAACTACTGGTGGATAGGTCAAACATGGAGGATAGGTCTTCAAAGATGGCCGAGAAAGTTTGGAGGACGAGCCCTACGTTGGACGGCCGTCGACGTCAAGAACTGACGGCAACGTTCAAGGTGTGCGTTAAGTTCTGATTTCAGACGTTGGTTAAGTGTGCGCATTACTGCAGATTATTTTTGGTATTGACAAGGTCACAGTGCACACGATTTGCACTGAAAATTTGGCGACAAGAAAGATCAGTGCTAAACTCGTCCCTAGGTCTTTTGGGAAGACCAAAAGTGGCAAAAAGAAGAAGGAAAAGGCATGGCAACGATTCCCCACCCCCACAATATTTCCCCCTACGGTCCCGATTTGGCACCAGGGTATTTCCTTTGACCAAAACGAAATTCCTCCATCAAAGAATATTACCATGGGACCCTTAGTGCCGTCCAAGAAGCTTGCGAGTGTACCCTGTAGAACCTTCCGGAATAAGTAAATCAGGGAGGCTTTCAGTCGTGGAAAAACCGCTGACAAAAGTGTGTAGATGATCAAGTCATGTCTTTGAAAGACTTCTGAGAAATTGCAGCAACATATAATATGCATCTTTTTTTCCGATAATTTTTATACAAACCTTGTGCAAATAGAATGATTAACTTTGTGGGAAAATTTACGGTGCATTTAATTCAATTTATGTTTCATCTACCATTAAATAAGTAAGAAAGGAACAACTTTTTAATTTTAAACCGTTTCACATCAATGATAAAATGGGCAGGTACCATAGTTTATAAACCTTTCATAAGTCGCATATTTGTTGCCATCTTTCAATTCCAAACAATATTGTGCGTATGATTAACCACTGAAATCCAGCTATTCTTTTCCAGCCTTCGTGGCGGCGGTGTCGTAGGCTCCATTCCTGGTTCGATGGATTTTCTCCCGCCTGGACGGTTGTCGGTTTTGTTATTTTATGTTAATATTCCGAAGTCGTATATATTTCCCAAAATATTTTCTGCCTCCAGAAATCCAAATTTTTATATACTTGACCGTTTGAATATTAGAACCCCCTTAGTTGCACCCACGATATTATCCATTGACCCAGCGTTCCCATTCTTCATAGAAAGCCTTAGTATATATGCACAGTAACCTGAAAAAACATTAATTCGATTGAGAAGTTTTAATCCGGCAAATAAATGTGGTGGTAATTCTCTTTGCCTGAGTGAAACCAATCAAGCATGCGTAGAGACCACTTGGTACACCAAATTCCACTGATAAGTGGTAATTTAGATGAAAAAAAGTTAAAATTCTCATTATATTCCTAATCTTTCTTAATTATTTTGGTTTATCGAAGAGGAAACATTTCCCGTGATATATTATATCCGCTCATTAAATTTCAATTTTAAGGATACAATTATTTTTTATTACATTTTTTGTTTGTTACGTGCCCCCAAATTCAATAACTTTATTTAAGGCAAAATAAATATTTACTCTTCATACCATTTGTTACAAATCCTTAATAAAAGTCCATTTGTACTTCGTCGTCGAAGAAATTGTTTCTACTTATTCAGATGATATGCTCAGTTGGGAATGAAGTAAAGTAACAAATAGAATAGGAAATTTTAACCTAAAACTAAAATTCCCCGTTTAAGGTAAGAAAATCTGAAGCACTTGCTCTACTCCTAAGGAGTTAACATAATTGAAGTTCTATTTTCTTTTTTCATTATATTTTTACACCTCATTTCAGCAAGTAGGACACGTTGTTTGAGGCTATAAATATATTTTGAAACATTGCTGACAAAGTAACTTATTTTTTGATTTGAAATATATTTTATCTTTGGTAAAACTACGATTGAATTTTTAAATTTCTATATTTTTTAGCGAGAATATTGAAACCTAATACGGTACTCCCTTTCCTGTGTTCCCTGAATTCGCGTTGTTACTTCTCCTCTTCCAAACAGATTATGAAAATCTTCTAGTTTAGTGATTTCTTGAGGTTTAGTATGTGAATTTAAAAGCTCTGTTTGTACTCACATTTGACACGCAAACACGAGGAGTAAGATACCTTGCATAATTTCTCCTTTCTGTGTAAATTTGGACCGGAAACTAGTCTCCTTTTATAAGGCGTCGTGAAGTTACCAGTAACAGCCAGAGAAAAACGGAATATGATGGAGGGTTGACGTTTGGCTAAGCATGGAAATGCAGGAGAATAGAACTAAGTGTTTTTTTTAAATTAATTTTGAAGCATTAATAGACATTAAAAAAATAATAATAACTTTAGGACATTTCGAAGGAGTAGTTGTTTACCCAAAAAGCTGGTTGGTATGGTAAAAATTTACAATCAGGAACACAAGGAGAATAATTGAATTTATACTGAGAAATATTAACATGCGAACTTCTTTTAGTTTCAGATACTTAGATACATGGCGTTCTACATTCTTCATTCAACATTTGGAAGAAAAAATAATACTAAATACGGACTACAATTCTCATTTTTGAAATGCATTAATTTACTAAAGGAACTCTATCTCATAAATAGAGTCATAAGAAAAGGATTTCGGCTATTTTAATAAAACTGCAAAAAACAAATAAAAAAGCGCTAATTAATGGTTTTATTAATGTCCTTCCTCTCCATAAACATTAAGTGTCTTGCCGGCAGGTATACTTTCCGGTACAACTGTACCATTGCGCATAGCTAATGCTTACGCTACCTTAACAGTTAGTCTTAAAGATCTAGCTACCATGAAAATTTACAAATTACATTTTGAATAGTACATTTAAATATTCCTAATAATTGAATCCATATAAAAATATAATATTAGAATGCATTCACTGAGGATGAAAAAACCGGGGCGTAGACAAAGAGAAACTCTGAAGGAACTAATGGTGAAGTAGGAGATAAAGGGAATAATATAACATACGGATGAGATGGAATGAAGTAGTAAAGAAAGTGGTTGTACATGCGCATTCATGCATGTGTGCAGTAATCGAATGTTCGAAATAGCCTCGGCCTCGAGGTAAGTGCGATTAAAACGAGAAAGTACCAAATAAAACCGGCGGAGAAGAAAGGAATAAAAAAGAGTTGGTGGGAGGAAGGGAGACATAAATACGAGCCTGGTTTCAAGTCGAGACGAGTCTATCGACGTGATCTGGGGAAAAGAGGTCCTTGGGCACCGAAAAAGATAGACTTCAATGATAAACCTTAGTCCGCTTTTATACGAAGCACGGGTTTCTTTTTTAACTGTCAGAAAACTTTGGTGCAAAATTTTCCGGGAAATATCTTCTTCGTACGACATACAATGACTTAAATTTATGACTGCTTTCATAACACCCTCCAAATGATTGAAAGATAATTTCTAAAGATCTACCCTACTCGCGCAGTTTGTAGACTATTTCAGGAGAGAAGGAGAGAATACATGTATGTATGTATGTATATATATATATATATATATATAAATTTCACCCGCCATAGGACTGATTCCTCATTGATGGGAATAAATTTGAATGCTTCTCCCTTTCGAAGCGGACTTTTGTAATATTCTCCCTTTAATATAAGAAGAAAATTTAAATAATTTTTTAAAAGCCATAATTAATTAGAATAAAGCCGCAATTCCTTAAAAATTACAGTTAATTTGCTAGCATCAAGGGTAATCCGTAGAAAGTAACCTTATGTTTATCATCAAATGACCTCGCAGAGATAATAGGTGGAGGACAATATATTTTTCAAATAAAAACACCAGAATCAAAGGGAAACTTAAATGACCTTGCTACATTCCTTGTATTAGCAAATAGTCATCATACCTCTCTAGCTAAATACTTTTGAAATTTTCTAATCAAAGACTTTTTTGAAAACATCTTTGTTTTTCATTGCCTAGTAAAAACAACAATTCATTACTCTAACAATTACCTGTTTTGCTATAGAACAGCGGTTCAATAAATATAAGTTTCAAAACTCTAATAAGCACATTGTGTATCATCTGCTTTACATACCTTTACTTAGGTTATATCAATTTAACATGCAGGTGTTATCGGTGCATGATTTTAAAATGTATTTTAAATTGAAGAATGCATGTTTATGGACGGAGTGTGGTGATGGACGGTGCGTGTTATACGTATGGTGTGAACCTAGTCCATCTGTGATGGTAAAGGGCCGTTTGATAATCTTTAAGTGTCGTTGCATGTAAGAGTATTTTCTCTCATATTCGTCCTTCTTATGTACGTCTATAAGTGCATTGTAAATTTGACCGTGGATCACATTTTTACGTTGCCACCGGGACAATTATCTTATTGCAACGAGACTTATGTAATAACAATAGTAAAAAAATACCTTTAGTTTTTCATATTTATCATGCATGAAATATAAAACTCTCTTATATTCCGAAAACTAAACAATAATTAGATAAAATAAGAAATATACAACATAATTTTAGTTCAGTTTTAAAGAATATAGCTAGCTGTATTTATTTAAAACAATTAAAACTCATGACTATTTTTGATGGCTAAATTGTTTATTACATATATTTATTTATACAAAATAAGCAATTAATGTATAAAAAATAGCCATGAAATTTTATTGTTTTACATTTTTACATTATAGATAAATACAGCTAGCTATATGCCTTAAAACTGACCTATGATTAAAATGTATATATATATATATATATATTTACATATATTAATGTAAAAATATATAAAAATATACATTTATGCATATGTACACATGCATACATATAGATATGCATATATTTAATACCACGTCTCTCAAAGCAATAATTCAACTCTACACACTTATCTATTTTCCCCACAATTACCAAACCCACGTCAGTAACACCTATTGCTGAGCAATATATGAAATATCTTCAAAAACAAATTGTCTGTGGAAAAGGTACCTAGAGTACGAGTATCATACTGCGACATGTATATTTGATGATTTGAGAAGAATTTCAATTAATAAATAATTAAACACCCAGTTTGTTTGAAGTATAAAAATGTATCCTATCATTTCTAAAATGATATTTGTAAGTAGTCGATACAGTGAATTTATTGTTCTATACAATACTACCGCATAAATATTTGAGAGCTGCATTGTGGAAATTTGAATACTCCAAAAACCGCTCCTAGAATTTGTAAAAATACAATGGAATTTTTGTAAATATAAAATTCATCAACTCGTAGCTCTTTACTCTTCATTATTTAAGTGCTTGTAGATGAATTTCAGGCTTCAAAACTGTATTTACTCCCTTTTTGCCATTCGTTCTCCTATTTTAATATAATATGAATTGCAACCTCCCACATATTTGTTCCTAATACCGTGTAATATACATTGTTTGATTGGGTTGAAAACCGTTGAAGGATGAGTTAAGTGTTTGTGGAACCGCCAAGAATATATTTTCCACCTTTTCGTTTATTCATCAACTTGGCAAATTTTGTGTGGTGTTAAAATGTTACATTTTCTTTTATGAGAAATATACGTCACTATGCATAATTTTACATTGAAACACATTCGGTATGAGTGAACTAACAGAAATGCTTTCATAAACACTCTGGTAATTTAATACTTCTTTTTCTAACCACCATTAGAACAGATCGCTGGTCCTCTATTCTCTTGCAGTATCTCTAGAAGAATCGAGCTCTATTTATTTTCTTCAAGGACGAGTGAGGAGTAGTGTAATGGATTCAGGGAATAGCTAGAGAAGCCATTACCGCAACTATTTCCACTCGCATATTATGAAAACGTATATTCCGACTCGACAAAGGCCTTTGAGGAGAGCGGCTGGCCTCATTTGACTCCAGAAGTCCCTTTCCACTCCACCCGTCTCCTCTCTACACTAACGCCGCACACCTACTCAGTGGGGATATCAGCGTGTGGGGACGAGTCAAATTGGGTCAAATGCCGGTCACCGATGGCGGCGTCTCTTTAGGGATATGTGTTTGTGCCTGTGTGTGTGTGTTCCCCTGCGTGAATATGTGCTTGGAGATTTGCCTTCCAGCTCACCCCCTTGGGGGCTTGTGAGATGGGAGGGAGGGGGAACAGGGGGCTCTCGCCGCCACGCCATAAAGGGGTCGTGAGCGCTCAGTGTAGGAGTCGTCATGGCGGTGCCCCTCTAATCTCAACAAGGGCGTCCGTGCTGACCTCTGGAACCAGGGATTCACTTTGTGCGTGATTGTGAAACCTATACGGCTCCCGAAACGATTTTACTCAATGCTCGGCAGCAGGGCTCAAGATGCGGCGATTTCAAGAGATATTATGCTTATCGTTGGCATTTGAGGTCAGAAAAAGTGAAAAAAATGAAACGGCGAGGGCGGAAAAGACATAAGAGTCGAGGGATGCTATACTGATGTCGAAAAACTAGATTCCAACCTTTTATTCGCCTCTCCTGCTACTCTTATTAAGACTTATAAAATCACGGTAACCTCCTTCAAAAATTAAAGTCATTGCGACTATCATTATAATTGTCGAAAATTATTGCATATTTGGAAATATAAATATATTTGTCATAAATTTTGATTGCTTTTACTTGTAACTATTGCAACAAAATATTTCCAAACGCCATTAAATATTAGCATTCCGAATCGCACATAAATAAAAACAGTTACTAAGATAATTCAGGAGCCTCATCTATGGTAAATATTTCCAACCTTTGCACGAGAATATTCTGAGTTCCTGATTCATCTACTTTAGTTATATATTATATATATATATATATATATATATATATATTAATTGGCTAATTAATATCAAGTTGTGACACAAGAACTGTTAATGTTTAATTCGTATTGAATTGAATTCGTAAGATCTGAGTGCAACCAATTTAACAAAACGAACTCAGATACTAATATTTATATAGTTGAACAAAATTTTATCTATGCATTACAGCAATAATTATAAACTGAGATGCTTAAAATATAAAAATTTTATTTTTCATTCGTAAGAATAAAAGGTGCATGCGCGATGGAAATCATATTCTTCTCTCCGCATCAATATAAAAATTTGTCCATATCTATTTATAATATCTTCAAAGAATATTTCGGTAAAAGATAATTCAAATAAATCCTTATGCAAATAATAAATCTCTTAAATATGCGCTTTAATTAAAAAACTTACAATTAAAGTTATATGTGGAATCCAAGTTAATAATCTCCATATTGACGTCATTTTCCCAGAGAAAAAACCGGTAACTTTTTAAAGCATGCTACTCACCACGCAGTTTAAAATCTAATTTAATAATTATCAATTCCAAGCCTTATACCCATTGTGGATTGATCTTGGAGGAATCAAGTTTCCCAGCCTGGGGAAAGGTTTTGTAGAGAGATGAGAGGAGGGATAAGTTGGTGGTAGCAGAAGAAAGAAGAAGCCCCCGTCGGGGCAGGAGGAAGGGTAGGTGGGATCAGCGGAGGTAGGTGAAGCGCAAGAAGAGTTGCAGGGAAGAGGTAGTAAGTCGCTGCGGGTAGGAGCAGACGGGTGGAGTGGGGTAGAGGGAGGTGCGGAAGGTTCAATTAGGTTAATTACTTCTCGGGATATAATTGCACCGAGATGGTTCCAAGTCTTCGAGGAAGCGAGAGAAGTTCAAAGAAGACTTGCTCAAAGGTGGCGTAGAGTGGGTGGAGGGAACGAAAAACGTGGAGATGGTAGAGTGGGAGGGCATGGAGTTGCTGCTGGTGGCGGTACGGGAGAGAGGGCCCCGCCGATGGCGTCTGAGGATGGGTGGGCGGAGCAGTAGGGATGCCGGTGGGGCGAGCGTTGCAATGGTGCCGAGAGTGACGGGGGAAATGGGGGACAGGAATGGAATCGACGAAGAGCCTCGTAGCAATTGGGGAATTAAATGCTTTGCCACGTATGTGTGCGTGGGTTTCTGTGTCATGTAGCCGAGAGGAAGGAAAGAAAGACTATCTGCAGTGAGGTGCGAGATCTGGGTAGGGTAAGAGTTGTTGGGTTTTACAATAAACGTCCTTCAAAATTTGGTATAGGACAAATGATATCGATGGAATTCTGATTAAATCAAAAATCATGTCAAAAAATTTCGTTTTTCATGACGATTCAAACGCAGCATTCCCACTGTCTAACCGATAATGAAAACTTTTGTTTTGTGATACCGCGGACTACAAATGAAAGGTTGTCTTTTCAGCGCAATACTTTCCAAAAATCATTAGCTAGAGTCCATCTAACTTCAATGAAATCAATAAATAAATAAAGACTTCTCAGTATTAATAAATGATATTTGTGTCTATTCTACTGATATATTATCTACTATGTGTGAATTCTACTGATCCAGGCTTCACTTGGTGGAAGTATTAAATATTCATGCTAAAAATACAACGCAGTTTACCGACTTGCGGCATCACCAGGTACCTGATGATACTGCAAGATGGTAAATTGCATTGTACCTTGTAATAAAAATCTGTGGAAAAGTAGCAAGTGTTTTAAGTATGGGTGATATTTTTGTATCAGTGGTAGCAAATATCTCATCACATTGATTCCTAAGAAGGCATCCAGAGATTCCCTTCCTTAGGATGATCAAAGGAAACCGTCTTAATATGAATATTAAAATATACGTACTTGAGTGATGAGAATTTTTATTTCCCTTATTTTAGGCTTGGCTTTTGCTCATCTAACACTTTCCAGTATACGACATAAATTTAACAGGTAAATGAAAAATACAAAATCTGGGGTACATAACAAAAAATATTAAATAATATTACGGAATATTTAATGCACGGGTCCTTTTCTAGGTCTTCATGCTCCCCTTATCCCTTGATGAATTATAAAATTAATGGTCTTACTTGCATCAACACGCCATCTTTTATATTCTGTCGAAATAGCTTCATCATAACGAATTATATGCATTAAATTAAACATTTCTCTGTATTCGATTGAAGTCATACTAATAGGCTGTTTTTTTGTTAACAGAAATTAAATGTTGTTGCCTCATTTTCTTCTTGACGTAAAAGTATTTAAAATCAAACGTGTGAATGCCTGTTTTGTTGATTACTACATGAGCCATTATCCTAATTGCATTATTCTATGTACTACTGGTGCACTTAAATTTCGAGTAATTGTTTTTTATTTTAATCATCTTCCCGTAATCATACTCAGAAAGTAATCAAGAGTTAAAATAAAATACGTAGCTTCGTAATTCAAAACACCCTTTTTTTAGATCTTGACCTAGGTTTCAACGTTGGACGTCATCATCAGGTGGTCCTTACAAAAACCAACTTTGTATATAGACCTTCAGAGCGGGGAAGGGGGGTTGGTCAGTGTGGGTGGGGAGAGAATGTTTGAAGGGTAAAAAGTTTAAAAAAAGGTTAAGAGTGTATGGATTACAGTGCTCGGATTATTCCACAAAATAAATTGAGGAAACGGGACGGAAATTTAAAGGATGAATTAAGGAGCAGAAAGCATGTGTAAAGAATAGGAACATAACATTTCTCTTTGCAAAGAACCTTATCGAACATGACCATATAGTGAATTGGAGACTTAAAATTTTCCATCTGAAAAATAAAGGACAGAGACTCGATCCATTGGAGCTACTAGAAATTGTAAAGTATATTCGTTTTAAGGATGAACTCTTTTATGAACTTTTGATTCCGTCCCAATCCTCATTCCTAGGTCTAATACTCTTTTACGTACTCCTTACCGCGGGTATCTCCCTTCCAAAAAAACCACAATGATTGACACCGAAAGCTCTACTTCCCTTTCCCTCCAATATACATTTTAATCTATTTAATCCATCAACTAACCTTTCCCTCCCACTATGACCAACCTCCTCTCCCCTAGTCTGAAAGTGTACATACAAGGTTGACTTTAGTGAGGACTACCTGATGATGACGTCCAACGCCTAAACCTAGGTCGTGATGAAATAAAGAGTGGGTGGAATTACAGGTAGTTATTAATTTGAATATGTTGCATAAATTCCATTAAGTTACGTTGGAGACAAATTTCGTATTTAAGAGTATTTCCCACGTTTAATCACCGCGTCTTGTGGGAAAATTTTGAAATTAAAAGCAGTAAAAATAAATGTTTATTATCTGGTAATATTTATCAAGCAAATAAATATTGTTGAAAGTCGAAAAGCATCTATTTCCGCGGCAAAACCACCACATTCATCTCCCTAGAAGTTGAAGTCTTCCATTAAATTGACACTTGATACCATTTTTCCCAGTCCCTCACGTTCCACTCGCAATAGTCTCCGTTTGAAGCACACTGAGAGGGGAACGTGAGTCAAGATCACATGAAGGTAGGGAATATGGAATTTTATGTCATAGAACGTATAATAATAATATTTTATGTCATTTTAGGTCATTAGAACAGTGCAGTATATGGTAAAATGCTAACATGGACATATATTGCTGGTAGATAAGTATTTATCTAGATTTGATCGGCCAGTTTTGACGAATTTTGGTGCTGAAAAAAATATATTTGCCAACGTGCAGCAATTTATAAAAAGAAACAGTAGAAGCATAAGAACCATCGTAAAATATTCCAAGAGATTAAAATACAAGAGAAGCATAAACGCGATTCAAGGCTGTAGCTAAAAGTAAGGTCAATGCGGGTCGCAACGGAATCAGCGTTGGAAAGTTGGGATTAGGAAAACGAGCCAATCAAGTACGTGTGCAACATACATTGGACAAGTTAAGGACGTAAGAAAAGAAGTTAATAGTGCATGAGAGGGGATCTACTCGGAAGAGAGAAGAATAGAGGGATGCAGGAAACCATCCCTGGGATTGAAATACTGAAGATGATGCATTATTAAACGAAGGACTACGTTCCTTAATATGGTAGATGTATACGGGGTGTGGCAGTTAAATCCGGACAAATGAAACTTTTGTTCAAAAGCAAATGTATTTAAAAGATACAAATGAAAATGAAAACCCTTTTACATACTAGTAGTTATATTTGTCAAGAGCAATATTACTCAATGTAATACCCTCCAGCTACAATGACCGCCTCCAATCTTGTCCTGAATCGATTGCACGCACTCTTTAAAAGAGCGCTGTCCATATTCGCGAATTCTGCTACGACAGCGGTGGGTGGAATGCTTCGTTATTGTGTCTCGTCTTATTGGTAACTCTATTGACTACGCTACAAACGTAATAGTCTAGGGGGTCCAAGTCCAGACTATTCGGGGGACAAGAACTCCTTTGACCAGAATACGTAAATACTATCTATCTGAGAGCCAATTTTGGACTAAATGACTCGTATGAGCTGGTAATTCTTTCCTGTTTAAAGAAATATTGTCCCCTCAAGGTCACAGTTACCAGCCACGGGTTCACGACATTCTACAAATTTCGCAAATTTGCACAAATATAAGAAATTCCTATGAAATCGGCGCCTGAGCGTTTCCTCGAATAAGGTTTCCTCGTCGGGTTGGTGAAGCCTTCCCCATTCCCAAGACTTCTCCGAAGCATATACTTAGCCGCAATATCGTAAACAGTTGATCTGGGCTTCCCGGAAGAATCGAACTATTTTACTGGGCGAATCGAACTATTTTACTGGGCGAACGCGCTGCGCGAAGACTTTCGATAATAGCAGCTGTTCGATTGTACTCCGCAATGGTACGTAACATCTCGGTCATTTTGAGATTATGACGGTTTACTAGATGCCTATAGCTTTCAAGAACGCCAATTGCGGCCTTAATTGGAACCACGATAAGGCAGGAGATTCAAGTTGAATTTTGTCTAGAGATAACCACAGCAGCCTGTAAGTATTACGACATGGCTCACGCCGCGACAACACAAAATGATTAACCTAGTGTGGAGAAAGTATATCCGTGAATATACGCAACATTACGTACGCGGTTGCAATGTATACGACATAACTTCAGGGATAAGTCTCAATCTCAATGAATAGGATATGAAACAAAATGAATATATATACATACTATATAGTATATATACTTTGGCGCACCCAAAAGTGGTAGGACTGATTTTCTCTGGCGTGAACGGAGCGGTGGAGTGGGGTCTGCCTGGCAGGGTAAGGTGGAGGGGGCTCTTAGCAACAGACCGATACCAACCTCAGTAGCCTGCGGGCTGTCATTGAGTGAGGACACCGTTTTTAGTGAAGCAAGTTTTTTGTCCGCGTCGAAAAACAAAATGAATCTGAATTTAGAACAACGTTATTCCGTGAAGTTTTGTGCGAAACTCGGGAAGACGGAAACTGAGACCCTCGATATGATCAAGCAGGCTTATGGGGACCCTGCTATAAGCCGTTCCACAGTGTTTGAGTGGCACAAGTTGTTTAAAGAGGGTAGGGAGCTCGTTGAAGACGACCATCGCTCCGGACGGCCGCCCATGGCATGAACCGACACGAATGTGGATAGAGTGAGGACACGGCTGAACACAGACCGACGCTTAACCAGTGAAGAAATTGCAGACCAGTCGGGTCTGTCTGCATCCAACGTCCAACGCATTATTTCACAGGATTTGGCCATGCGCAAGGTGTGCGCCAAGATGGTGCCGAAATTTCGGAGTGTCGACCGAAATCTCCTGGCCAAATACGGGTTGCCACGTTGCCGTACCCACCCTATTCTCCCGATCTGGCACCACCGGACTTCTTCTTCTTCCCCCTGATGAAAAGACAGCTCAATGGGCGACGTTTTGACTCGATAAAGGCCGTTCAAGAGGCTTCGACGAGGGTCATCAACGGCATCCCCACAGAAAATTTCCAGCGGGCGTACGGGGAATGGGAGTAACATTATACTAAGTGTGTAGCAGCTCAAGGAGCATACTTTGAAGATTATTAAGTCGATGTAAGTATATCGTCAATAAAATTGTAAAAAAATCAGTCCTACCACTTTTGGGGGCGACCCCTTATATTGTACATTTGCCAAGGGCCAACATTATATGAATAATAAATAATTAAATTAAATGTAGTTTATCAAAGACAAAATATTGTTCTTGTGATCGCAATAAATGATAATGTTTTAAATGCATTTGCCGTAAGCAATGTTGAGAAATCAATGAATGCTATTAGATATTGTACTAATTACTTTTGTATAAAATGATAAGATAATAAATATTTTACCAATAATTTGGCATAAAATAAATGATGAAATAAGTTGTATTATGAAACAAGTACGAAACTTATGATTAAATTTAATTATGAGATGAAAACTAAACAGTTAACAGATTTAAAATGCTGAAAATTATTCTAGAATATCGATAATACTTTATAAAAGGGACTAAATAGAAATAAAGTATTTTTCGAATAAGATATAGCTTTTGGAAATAATCAGTATTTTACAAAAAACTTGCATTTTTTTGGCAGTGACAGTTGAACTCCCAAAAATATTAACCCTTGAATTAATAGATACCCATTAACCTACCCCTTAGGTCTCTTTAACCGTTATCAAAATTTTGAAACATTGAAATTACTTTAAGTAATATGGATTCTCTTCTACATTACATTTTTGCTTCTATTTAAAAATTTGTAACTAAAATAAGTTTCCCAAATTACTTTATTACTATTTTAATGATTACAGAATAAATTAAAGCATTGTTCCATCACAATCGATTCACTTTATTACATAGCAATTTTGCGTTTCGGACTCAAATAGTAAATATTTGGCTAA